>NC_029789.2:109192391-109198331 GCF_000816755.2 Arachis ipaensis
ATTTGATAATTTGATATCCGCCTGACTGAGATTTACAAGGTGACCATAGCTTGCTTCATACCAACAATCTCTGTGGGATCGACCCTTACTCACGTAAGGTTTTATTACTTGGACGACCTAGTGCACTTGCTGGTTAGTTGTGTGAAGTTGTGAGGTTATGTTTGGACCATGGTATTGTGCACCAGTTTGTTGGCGCCATTGCCAGGGAGAGAATGAACAACAAATTTTACAACCTCAGAGTAACAATTTCGCATGTGTCAAGTTTTTGGCGCCGTTGCCGGGGATTGTTCGAGTTTGGACAACTGACGGTTCATCTTGTTGCTCAGATTAGGTAATTCTCTTTTTGTTTTATTTTCAAAAATTTTTCAAAAATCTTCAAAAAAAAAATTTCTCCTTTATTTTCGAAAAAAAAATTTTTAAATTCTTTTCAAAAATTTTTATTATGTTCTTCAAAAATTTTAAGAATGAATTCTAGTTTTTCATGAAGCATGTTGAAGCCTGACTGGCTGTAAAGCCATGTCTAAATCTATTTGGACTGGGGCTTCCAACACAACATTATCAAGAGCAAGCTAGTTGTTGCTAATCCACCTGCTGCTGTTCCTGATCCACCTAATTTACTTCTAAAGCTTGGCTGGCTATTAAGCCATGCCTAACCCTCAGATTGGAGCTTTAGACTAAGAGTACAAGATTCCTGGAATTCACATTAAAAATTTTGGAATCTTTATTTTTCTTTTTCACATTAATTTTCGAAAAATCTAAAAAAAATCATAAAATCATAAAAATCAAAAATATTTTGTGTTTCTTGTTTGAGTCTTGAGTCAATTTCAAGTTTGGTGTCAATTGCATTTTTTCTAAAAATTCTCTTCATTTTTCGAAAATTCATGCATTCATGCATTCATAGTGTTCTTCATGATCTTCAAGTTGTTCCTGGCCAGTTTTCTTGTTTGATCTTGATGTTTTCTTGTTTTGTGTCTTTTCTTGTTTTTCATGTGCATTTTTGCATTCATAGTGTCTGAAAATGAAAGATTTCTAAGTTTGGTGTCTTACATGTTTTCTTTGCATTGAAAACTTTTCAAAAATATGTTCTTGATGTTCATCATGATCTTCAAAGTGTTCTTGGTGTTCATCTTGACATTCATAGCATTCTTGCATGCATTCATTGTTTTGATCCATAACTTTCATGCATTGAGTCTTTTTCATGTTTTTCTCTTTCATCATTGAAAATTCAAAAATCAAAAAAATATCTTTCCCTTTTTCACTCATAAATTTCGAAAATTTGGATTGACGTTTTCAAAAATTTTTAAAATCTAGTTGTTCTTATGAGTCAAATCAAATTTTCAATTTAAAAATCTTATCTTTTTCAAAATCTTTTTCAAAAATCAAATCTTTTTCATTTTTCTTATTTATTTTTGAAAATTTTAAAAATATTTTTCAAAAATCTTTTCTTAATTTTATCTTATAATTTTCAAAAATATTCTCATTAATTAATGTTTTGATTCAAAAATTTCAAGTTTGTTACTTGCTTGTCAAGAAAGATTCAAACTTTAAGTTCTAGAATCATATCTTGTGATTTCTTGTGAATCAAGTCATTAATTGTGATTTTAAAAATCAAATCTTTTTCAAAACTAATTTCAATCATATATTTTTCAAAGATATCTTTTTATCTTATCTTTTTCAAAATCATATCATTCTAATCATATCTTTCTATCATATCTTTTTTAAAAAAATCTTATCTTTTCAAAATTGATTTTCAAATCTTTTTCAACTAACTAATTGACTTTTTGTTTGTTTCTTATCTTTTTCAAAACTACCTAACTAACTCTCTCCCTCTAATTTTCGAAAATCTCTTCCTCTTTTTCAAAATTCTTTTTAATTAACTAATTATTTCAAATTTTAATTTTAATATTTCTTCTTTTAATTTTCAAAAATCACTAACCATTTTTCAAAAATAATTTTCGAAAATCCTTCTCTCTCATCTCCTTCTATTTATTTATTCATCTACTAACACTTCTCTCCCATCCAAAAATTCGAACACTACCTCCCTCTCTGTGTTCGAGTTTTTCTTCTTCCCTTCTTTACATTATATTCTTTTCTTCTTCTACTCACACAGGGGAACCTCTATACCTGGGTAAAAAGGATCCCTATTATTATTATTATTTTTCTGTTCTCTCTTTTTCATATGAGCAGGAGCAAGGACAAGAACATTCTTGTTGAAGCAGACCCTGAACCTGAAAGGACTCTGAAGAGAAAACTAAGAGAAGCTAAAATACAACAATCCAGAGACAACCTTACAGGAATTTTCAAACAGGAAGAGGAGATGGCAGCCGAAAATAATAATAATGCAAGAAGGATGCTTGGTGACTTTACTGCACCTAATTCCAATTTACATGGAAAAAGCATCTCCATCCCTACTATTGGAGCAAACAATTTTGAGCTTAAGCCTCAACTAGTTTCTCTGATGCAACAAAACTGCAAGTTTCATGGACTTCCATCTGAAGATCCTTTTCAGTTCCTAACTGAATTCTTGTAGATATGTGATACTGTTAAGACTAATGGAGTAGATCCTGAAGTCTACAGGCTCATGCTTTTCCCTTTTGCTGTGAGAGACAGAGCTAGAATATGGTTGGATTCTCAACCTAAGGATAGCCTGAACTCTTGGGATAAGCTGGTCAAGACTTTCTTAGCCAAGTTCTTTCCTCCTCAAAAGCTGAGTAAGCTTAGAGTGGATGTTCAAACCTTCAGACAGAAAGAAGGTGAATCCTTCTATGAAGCTTGGGATAGATACAAGGAACTGACCAAAAAGTGTCCTTCTGACATGCTTTTAGAATGGACCATCCTGGATATATTCTATGATGGTCTGTCTGAATTAGTTAAGATGTCATTGGATACTTCTGCAGGTGGATCCATTCACCTAAAGAAAATGCCTGCAGAAGCTCAAGAACTCATTGACATGGTTGCTAATAACCAGTTCATGTACACTTCTGAGAGGAACCCTATGAGTAATGGGACGCCTCAGAAGAAGGGAGTTCTTGAAATTGATACTCTGAATGCCATATTGGCTCAGAATAAAATATTGACTCAGCAAGTCAATATGATTTCTCATAGTCTGAATGGAATGCAAGCTGCATCCAACAGTACTCAAGAGGCATCTTCTGAAGAAGAAGCTTATAATCCTGAGAACCCTGCAATAGCAGAGGTGAATTACATGGGTGAACCATATGGAAACACCTATAATCCCTCATAGAAAAATCACCCAAATCTCTCATGGAAGGATCAACAAAAGCCTCAACAAGGCTTTAATAATGGTGGAAGAAACAGGTTTAGAAATAGCAAGCCTTTTCCATCATCCACTCAGCAACAGACAGAGAATTCTGAGCAGAATCCATCTAGCTTAGCAAGTTTAGTCTCTGATCTATCTAAGGCCACTGTAAGTTTCATGAATGAAACAAGGTCATCCATTAGAAATTTGGAAGCACAAGTGGGTCAGCTGAGTAAAAGGATCACTGAATCCCCTCCTAGTACTCTCCCAAGCAATACAGAAGAGAATCCAAAAGGAGAGTGCAAGGCCATTGAATTAATTACCATGGCCGAACCTGTAAGGGAGGTTGAGGATGTGAATCCCAGTAAGGAAGACCTCCTGGGACGTCCAGTGATCAACAAGGAGTTTTCCTCAGAGGAACCAAAGGAATCTGAGGCTCATCTAGAGACCATAGAGATTCCATTGAACCTCCTTATGCCCTTCATAAGCTCTGATGAATATTCCTCTTCAGAAGAGAATGAGGAGGTTACTGAAGAGCAAGTTGCCAAGTTCCTTGGTGCAATCATGAAGCTGAATGCCAATTTATTTGGTAATGAGACTTGGGGAGATGAACCTCCCCTGTTCACCAATGAACTAAATGCATTGGATCAACTGAGATTGCCTCAGAAAAAACAGGATCCTGGAAAGTTCCTAATACCTTGTACCATAGGCACCATGACCTTTGAGAAGGCTCTATGTGACCTTGGGTCAGGAATAAACCACATGCCACTCTCTGTAATGGAGAAACTGGGAATCTTTGAGGTACAAGCTGCTAAAATCTCATTAGAGATGGTAGACAATTCTAGAAAATAGGCTTATGGACAAGTAGAGGACATATTAGTAAAGGTTGAAGGCCTTTACATCCCTGCTGATTTCATAATCCTAGATACTGGGAAGGATGAGGATGAATCCATCATCCTTGGAAGACCCTTCCTAGCCACAGCAAGAGTTGTGATTGATGTTAACAGAGGTGAACTAATCCTTCAATTGAATGAGGACTCTGGTACGCGGAATCGTGATTACACTTTAATTATGTAAAGTTCATTGCTCTTTCTTTCCCTGGAAATGGCGCCAAAAACATGATGCCAAAACCACGGTTCACAACTCCGTGTAACTGACCAGCAAGTGCACTGGGTCGTCCAAGTAATACCTTACGTGAGTAAGGGTCGAATCCCACGGAGATTGTTGGTATGAAGCAAGCTATGGTCACCTTGCAAATCTCAGTTAGGCAGATATAAATTGATAATGGTGTTTTCGAATAATAATTAATAGAATAGGGATAGAAATACTTATGTAATTCATTGGTGAGAATTTCAGATAAGCGAATAGAGATGCTTTCGTTCCTCTGAACTTCTGCTTTCCTGCTATCTTCATCCAATCAGTCTTACTCCTTTCCATGGCTGGCTTTATGTGATACATCCCCACTGTCAATGGCTACTTTCGGACATCTCTCGGGAAAATGATCCAATGCCCTGTCACGGCACGGCTATTCATCTGTCGGTTCTCGATCATGCTGGAATAGGATTTACTATCCTTTTGCGTCTGTCACTAACGCCCCGCAATCGCGAGTTTGGAGCTCGTCACAGTCATTGATTCATTGAATCCTACTCGGAATACCACAGACAAGGTTTAGACTTTCCGGATTCTCTTGAATGCCGCCATCATTCTAGCTTACGCCACAAAGATTCTAATTAAGAGATCTAAGAGATACTCATTCAGTCGAAGGTAGAACGGAAGTGGTTGTCAGGCACGCGTTCATAGGGAATGATGATAATTGTCACGTTCATCACATTCAGATTGAAGTACGAATGAATATCTTAGAAGCGAAATAAGATGAATTGAATAGAAAATAGTAGTACTTTGCAATAATCTTTGAGGAACAGCAGAGCTCCACACCTTAATCTATGGAGTGTAGAAACTCTACCGTGAAAATACATAAGTGAAAGGTCCAGGCATGGCCGAGATGGCCAGCCCCCAAAACGTGATCAATAGATCAAAAGATAATCCAAAGATCCAGGATGGTCAAAAAGACGTCTAATACAATAGTGAAAGGTCCTATTTATAATAAACTAGCTACTAGGGTTTACAGAAGTAAGTAATTGATGCATAAATCCACTTCCGGGGCCCACTTGGTGTGTGCTTGGGCTGAGCTTGAGTGTTGCACGTGTAGAGGTCCTTCTTGGAGTTGAACGCCAGCTTTTGTGCCAGTTTGGGCGTTCAACTCTGGTTTTGGCTCCTTTTCTGGCGGTGGACGCCAGATTTGGGCAGAAAGCTGGCGTTGAACGCCAGTTTACGTCGTCTATTCTTGGCCAAAGTATGGACTATTATATATTGATGGAAAGCCCTGGATGTCTACTTTCCAACGCAATTAGAAGCGCGCCATTTAGAGTTCTGTAGCTCCAGAATATCCACTTTGAGTGCAGGGAGGTCAGAATCCAACAACATAAGCAGTCCTTCTTCAACCTCTGAATATGATTTTTGCTCAAGTCCCTCAATTTCAACCAGAAAATACCTGAAATCACAGAAAAACACACAAACTCAGAGTAAAGTCCAGAAATGTGAATTTAACATAAAAACTAAGGAAAACATCCCTAAAAGTAACTAGATCCTACTAAAAACATACTAAAAACAATGCCAAAAAG
>NC_029789.2:109198564-109199205 GCF_000816755.2 Arachis ipaensis
ACTACTAATGATCATGTAATGAAGACACAAACATTGATAAGCACTTAACATAGAAAACGAAAAACAGAGAAAGTAAGAACAAGGAATGAGTCCACCTTAGTGATGGTGGCGTTTCCTCCTTGAGGAACCTATGATGTCTTTGAGCTCTTCTATGTCTCTTCCTTGTTTTTGTTGCTCCTCCCTCATTGCTTTTTGATCTTCTCTTATTTCATGAAGCATGATGGAGTGCTCTTGATGTTCCACCCTTAGTTGTCCCATATTGGAACTCAATTCTCCTAGGGAGGTGTTGATTTGCTCCCAATAATTTTGTGGAGGAAGGTGCATTTGAGGCATCTCCGGAATCTCATGGTAATGAGCTTCTTGCGCTTCTTGAGCTCCATGAATGGGCTCTCTTGCTTGCTCCATCTTCTTCTTAGTGATGGGCTTGTCCTCTTTAATGAGGATATCTCCCTCTATGTCAATCCCAGCCGAATTGCATAGGTGGCAGATGAGGTGAGGAAAGGCTAACCTTGCCATAGTGGAGGACTTGTCAGCCACCTTGTAGAGTTCTTGAGGTATAATCTCATGAACTTCCACCTCTTCTCCAATCATGATGCTATGGATCATGATGGCCCGGTCTATAATAACTTCAGACCGGTTGC
>NC_029789.2:109199922-109204280 GCF_000816755.2 Arachis ipaensis
AGCTTTTGAGGAGGAAAGAACTTGGCTAAGAAAGCCTTGACCAGCTTATCCCAAGAGTTCAGGTTGTCTTTGGGTTGAGAATCCAACCATAATCTAGCTCTTTCTCTTATAGCAAAAGGGAAAAGCATGAGCCTGTAGACTTCAGGATCTACTCCATTAGTCTTAACAGTATCACATATCTGCAAGAATTCAGTTAAGAACTGAAAAGGATCTTCAGATGGAAGTCCATGAAACTTGCAGTTCTGCTGCATCAAAGAAACTAATTGAGGTTTCAGCTTAAAGTTGTTTGCTCCAATGGCAGGAATGGAGATGCTTCTTCCATGTAAATTGGAATTAGGTGCAGTAAAGTCACCAAGCATCTTCCTTATATTATTATTATTTTCGGCTGCCATCTCCTCTTCCTGTTCGAAAATTTCTGAAAGGTTATCTCTGGATTGTTGTATTTTAGCTTCTCTTAGTTTTCTCTTCAGAGTCCTTTCAGGTTCCGGATCTGCTTCAACAAGAATATTCTTGTCCTTGCTCCTGCTCATATGACAAAGAAGAGGGCATAGAAAAAAAATAATAATAATAGACAGTATAGGGATCCCTTTGTGAGTGGAAGAAAAGAGGGAGACAAAGAATGTAATATAATGGAAGAAACACAACTGTGAGGAGAGTTGAGATGTGAGATGAGATGTTAGTAAATGAATAAATAAATAGAATAAGATGGGAGAGGGCGAATTTTCGAAAAATATTTTTGAAAAAGAGTTAGTGATTTTCGAAAATGGTTTTTGAAAAATGTTAGTAATTTTCGAAAATTTTTAAAATCAAAAATAAAAATAAGAATAATTAGTTAATTAAAAAGAAATTTTTGAAAAAGAGGGAAGATATTTTCAAAAATTAGAGAGAGAGAGTTAGTTAGGTAGTTTTGAAAAAGTTAAGAAACAAACAAAAAGTTAGTTAGTTAGTTGAAACAAATTTTGAAAAGATAAGAAGTTAGGAGGTTAGAAAAGATATTTTGAAACCAACTTTTTGAAAAAGGTAAGATAAGAAGATATTTTAGAAATTAGTTTTGAAAAAGATTTGATTTTTAAAATCACAATTAATGACTTGATTCTCAAGAAATCATAAGATATGATTCTAGAACTTAAAGTTTGAATCTTTCTTAACAAGCAAGTAACAAACTTCCAAATCTCAGTTAGGCAGATATAAATTGATAATGGTGTTTTCGAATAATAATTAATAGAATAGGGATAGAAATACTTATGTAATTCATTGATGAGAATTTCAGATAAGCGAATGGAGATGCTTTCGTTCCTCTGAACCTCTGCTTTCCTGCTATCTTCATCCAATCAGTCTTACTCCTTTCCATGGCTGGCTTTATGTGATACATCACCACTGTCAATGGCTACTTTCGGTCATCTCTCGGGAAAATGATCCAATGCCCTGTCACGGCACGGCTAATCATTTGGAGGCATCACCTTTGTCAATGGCTTCATCTTATCCTCTCAGTGAAAATGGTCAACGCACCCTGTCACGGCACGGCTATTCATCTGTCGGTTCTCGATCATACTGGAATAGGATTTACTATCCTTTTGCGTCTGTCACTAACGCCCCGCAATCGCGAGTTTAGAGCTCGTCACAGTCATTCATTCATTGAATCCTACTCGGAATACCACAGACAAGGTTTAGACTTTCCGGATTCTCTTGAATGCCGCCATCATTCTAGCTTACGCCACGAACATTCTGATTAAGAGATCTAAGAGATACTCATTCAGTCGAAGGTAGAATGGAAGTGGTTGTCAGGCACGCGTTCATAGGGAATGATGATGATTGTCACGTTCATCACATTCAGATTGAAGTACGAATGAATATCTTAGAAGCAAAATAAGATGAATTGAATAGAAAACAGTAGTACTTTGCATTAATCTTTGAGGAACAGCAGAGCTCCACACCTTAATCTATGGAGTGTAGAAACTCTACCGTGAAAATACACAAGCGAAAGGTCCAGGCATGGCCGAGATGGCCAGCCCCCAAAACGTGATAAATAGATCAAAAGATAATCCAAAGATCCAGGATGGTCAAAAAGACGTCTAATACAATAGTGAAAGGTCCTATTTATAATAAACTAGCTACTAGGGTTTACAGAAGTAAGTAATTGATGCATAAATCCACTTCCGGGGCCCACTTGGTGTGTGCTTGGGCTGAGCTTGAGTGTTGCACGTGTAGAGGTCCTTCTTGGAGTTGAACGCCAGCTTTTATGCCAGTTTGGGCGTTCAACTCTGGTTTTGGCACCTTTTCTGGCGCTGGACGCCAGATTTGGGCAGAAAGCTGGCGTTAAACGCCAATTTACATCATCTATTCTTGGCCAAAGTATAGACTATTATATATTGATGGAAAGCCCTAGATATCTACTTTCCAACGCAATTGGAAGCGCGCCATTTCGAGTTCTGTATCTCCAGAAAATCTACTTTGAGTGCAGGGAGGTCAGAATCCAACAGCATCAGCAGTCCTTCTTCAACCTCTGAATCTGATTTCTGCTCAAGTCCCTCAATTTCAGCCAGAAAATACCTGAAATCACAGAAAAACACACAAACTCATAGTAAAGTCCAGAAATGTGAATTTAACATAAAAACTAATGAAAGCATCCCTAAAAGTAACTAGATCCTACTAAAAACATACTAAAAACAATGTCAAAAAGCGTATAAATTATCCGCTAATCAGACTCCCTTGAGTTTAAAACTCAAGGACATCCTTCTGTAAACATGGAAAAGAGGCACAGTAAGCCTCTCTCAAAACAGAGTCAACCAGAGCCCCCACAGTCAAACTCTAAGTTTGGTGTTGAACTCCCATATCCAAACTCTAAGTTTGGTGTTGGGGAGTCTCAACAATGCTCTAAACATCTGTGAGGCTCCATGAGAGCCCACTGTCAAGCTATTGGCATTAAAGAAGCGCTTGTTGGAAGGCAACCCAATTTTTATTTTATTTTTTTTGTTATTTCATGTTTTATTAGGTTCATGATCATGTGGAGTCACAAAATAAATCAAAAAATTAAAAACAGAATCAAAAACAGCAGAAGAAAAATCACACCCTGGAGGAGGATCTTACTGGCATTTAAATGCCAGTAAGGAGCATCTGTCTGGCGTTCAACGCCAGAACAGAGCATGTTTCTGGCGTTGAACGCCAGAAACAAGCAGCATCCTGGCGTTCAGACGCCAGAAATGCACAGTGAAGAAGAGCTGGCGCTGAACGCTAGAAACAAGCATCTGGCTGACGTTCAACACCAGAAATATGCTGCATTTGGGCGCTGAACGCCCAGAACAAGCATCAATTCGGCGTTTAAACGCCAGAATTGCATGCAAAGGCATTTTACATGCCTAATTGGTGCAGGGATGCAAATCCTTGACACCTCAGGATCTGTGGACCCCACAGGATCATCTCAGCATCTGTGGACTTCACAGGATCCCCACCTACCTCACCCTCTCTCTCTCCATTCATGGTCATCCCTTCTGTTTTCCATTTACCACTCACATCCATACACCCCACCTACCTTCAAAATTCAAAATCTCTTTCCCACCCAATCCCACCCATATGGCCGAATACACACATCCCTCCATCTCCTCCATATCTTCTTCTTCTTCATCTATTCTTTCTTCTCTTGCTCGAGGGTGAGCAACATTCTAAGTTTGGTGTGGTAAAAGCATTGCTTATTTTGCTTTTTCATAACCATTTATGGCACCTAAGGCCAGAGAAACCTCAAAAAAAAAGAGAGAAGAGAAAAGGGAAGACAAAAGCTTCCATCTCCAAGTCATGGGAGATGGAGAGATTCATGTAAAGGATCTA
Source organism: Arachis ipaensis (assembly GCF_000816755.2). Taxonomy (NCBI): domain Eukaryota; kingdom Viridiplantae; phylum Streptophyta; class Magnoliopsida; order Fabales; family Fabaceae; genus Arachis; species Arachis ipaensis. The sequence goes on from NC_029789.2 coordinate 109,203,745, forward strand.
TAGCTCAGTGGTAGAACATTTGACTACAAATCAAGAGATCCCTGAGATACCTCAGGGGATACATTTTCCCCCACACAATTATTGGGAGCAACTAAGGGTGGAACATCAAGAGCACTCCATCATCCTTCATGAAATTAGAGAAGATCAAAGAGCAATGAGGGAGGACCAACAAAGACCAGGAAGAGACATAGAAGAGCTCAAGGACATCATTAGTTCCTCAAGAAGGAAATGCCACCATCACTAAGGTGGACTCATTCCTTGTTCTTACATTCTCTGTTTTTCGTTTTCTATGTTAAGTGCTTATCCATGTTTGTGTCTTATTACATGATCATTAGTATTTAGTAACTTTGTCTTAAAGTTATGAATGTCCTATGAATCCATCACTTCTCTTAAATGAAAAATGTTTTTAATTCAAAAGAACAAGAAGTACATGAGTTTTGAATTTATTCTTGAACTTAGTTTAATTATATTGATGTGGTGACAATGCTTCTTGTTTTCTGAATGTATGCTTGAACAGTGCATATGTCTTTTGAAGT
>NC_029789.2:109206284-109206441 GCF_000816755.2 Arachis ipaensis
GGAGCAACTAAGGGTGGAACATCAAGAGCACTCCATCATCCTTCATGAAATTAGAGAAGATCAAAGAGCAATGAGGGAGGACCAACAAAGACCAGGAAGAGACATAGAAGAGCTCAAGGACATCATTGGTTCCTCAAGAAGGAAACGCCACCATCAC
>NC_029789.2:109206582-109208494 GCF_000816755.2 Arachis ipaensis
TTGTTGTTTGTTGTTTAAGAATGTTAAATATGTTGGCTCTTGAAAGAATGATGACAAGGAGACATGTTATTTGATAATCTGAAAAATCATAAAAATGATTCTTGAAGCAAGAAAAAGCAGTGAATACAAAAGCTTGCAGAAAAAAAAAATAGAAAAAAATAGCGAAAAAAAAGAAGAAAAAGCAAGCAGAAAAAGCCAAAAGCTCTTAAAACCAAAAGGCAAGAGCAAAAAGCCAATAACCCTTAAAACCAAAAGGCAATGGTAAATAAAAAGGATCCCAAGGCCTTGAGCATCAGTGGATAAGAGGGCCTAAAGGAATAAAATCCTGGCCTAAGCGGCTAAACCAAGCTGTCCCTAACCATGTGCTTGTGGCGTGAAGGTGTCAAGTGAAAACTTGAGACTGAGCGGTTAAAGTCAAGGTCCAAAGCAAAAGAAGAGTGTGCTTAAGAACACTGGACAACTCTAATTGGGGACTTTAGCAAAGCTGAGTCACAATCTGAAAAGGTTCACCCAATTATGTGTCTGTGGGATTTATGTATCCGGTGGTAATACTGGAAAACAAAGTGCTTAGGGCCACGGCCAAGACTCATAAAGTAGCTGTGTTCAAGAATCAACATACTGAACTAGGAGAATCAATAACACTATCTGAACTCTGAGTTCCTATGGATGCCAATCATTCTGAACCTCAATGGATAAAGTGAAATGCCAAAACTATTCAAGAGGCAAAAAGCTACAAGTCCCGCTCATCTGATTGGAGCTATGTTTCATTGATAGTTTGGAGTTTATAGTATATTCTCTTCTTTTCATCCTATTTGATTTTCAGTTGCTTGGGGACAAGCAACAATTTAAGTTTGGTGTTGTGATGAGCGGATAATTTATACGCTTTTTGGCATTGTTTTTAGTATGTTTTTAGTAGGATCTAGTTACTTTTAGGGATGTTTTTATTAGTTTTTATGTTAAATTCACATTTCTGGACTTTACTATGAGTTTGTGTGTTTTTCTATGGTTCCAGGTATTTTCTGGCTGAAATTGAGGGACTTGAGCAAAAATCAGATTCAGAGGTTGAAGAAGGACTGCTGATGCTATTGGATTCTGACCTCTCTGCACTCAAAGTGGAATTTCTTGAGCTACAGAACTCAAAATGGTGCACTTTCAATTGCGTTGGAAAGTAGACATCCAGGGCTTTCTAGAAATATATAATAGTCCATACTTTGGCCGATTTTAGAAGACACAAAAAAGCGTTGAACGCCAGTTCTACGCTGCAGTCTGGAGTTAAACGCCAGAAACACGTCACAAGCCAGAGTTGAACGCCAGAAACACGTTACAACTTGGCGTTCAACTCCAAGAATGACCTCTGCACATGTAGACTTCAAGCTCAGCCCAAGCACACACCAAGTGGGCCCCAGAAGTGGATTTATGTATCAATTACTTACTTTTGTAAACCCTAGTAGCTAGTTTAGTATAAATAGGACTTCTTACTATTGTATTAGACATCCTGGATTGTAATTTTGATCCTGTGATCACGTTTTGGGGGCTGGCCTCTCGGCCATGCCTGGACCTTTCACTTATGTATTTTCAACGGTAGAGTTTCTACACTCCATAGATTAAGGTGTGGAGCTCTGCTGTTCCTCACGAATTGATGCAAAGTACTACTTACAACTTGGCGTTCAACTCCAAGAATGCCCTCTCCACATGTAGACTTCAAGCTCAGCCCAAGCACACACCAAGTGGGCCCCAGAAGTGGATTTATGTATCAATTACTTACTTTTGTAAACCCTAGTAGCTAGTTTAGTATAAATAGGACTTCTTACTATTGTATTAGACATCCTGGATTGTAATTTTGATCCTGTGATCACGTTTTGGGGGCTGGCCTCTCGGCCATGCCTGGACCTTTCACTTATGTATTTTCAAC
>NC_029789.2:109209368-109225045 GCF_000816755.2 Arachis ipaensis
TGATGCTGTTGGATTCTGACCTCCCTGCACTCGAAGTGAATTTTCTGGAGCTACAGAAGCCCAGGTGGCGCGCTCTTAATTGCGTTGGAAAGTAGACATCCAGGGCTTTCCAGCAATATATAATAGTCTATACTTTTCTCAAGGATAAATGACTTAAACTGGCGTTCAACGCCAGATCCATGTTGTATTCTGGCGTTAAACGCCAGAAACAGGTTACAAGTTGGAGTTAAATGCCAGAAACAGGTTACAACCTGGCGTTTAACTCTGGAAATAGCCTAGGCACGTGTAAAGCTCAAGTCTCAGCCCAAGCACACACCAAGTGAGCCCCAGAAGTGGATTTATGCATCAATTACTTACTTCTGTAAACCCTAGTAGCTAGTTTATTATAAATAGAACTTTTTACTATCATCCTGGATATCCTGGATTGTAATTTTGATCCTGTGATCACGTTTTGGGGGCTGGCCTCTCGGCCATGCCTGGACCTTTCACTTATGTAGTAGAGTTTCATCATGAGAATCATGAGAATCCGGAAAGTCTAAACCTTGTCTGTGGTATTCCGAGTAGGATTCAGGGATTGAATGACTGTGACGAACTTCAAACTCGCGAGTGCTGGGCGTAGTGACAGACGCAAAAGGATAGTGAAATCTATGATCGAGAAACATCATTCCCATACGAACGCGTGCCTGACAACCACTTCCGTTCCACCTTAGATTGGATGATTATCTCTTGGATCTCTTAATAAGAATCTTCGTGGTATAAGCTAGATTGATGGCGGCATTCATGAGAATCCGGAAAGTCTAAACCTTGTCTGTGGTATTCCGAGTAGGATTCAGGGATTGAATGACTGTGACGAACTTCAAACTCGCGAGTGCTGGGCGTAGTGACAGACGCAAAAGGATAGTGAAATCCTATTCCAGTATGATCGAGAACCTCCAGATGATTAGCCATGCAGTGACAGCGCATCGGACCATTTTCACAGAGAGGATGGGATGTAGCCATTGACAACGGTGATGCCTCCAGATGATTAGCCATGTAGTGACAGCGCATCGGACCATTTTCACAGAGAGGATGAGATGTAGCCATTGACGACGGTGATGCCCTTACATAAAGTTTGCCATGGAAAGGAGTAAGACTGATTGGATGAAGATAGCGGAAAAGCAGAGATTCAGAGGAACGCAAGCATCTCTATACGCTTATCTGAAATTCTCACCAATGAATTACATAAGTATTTCTATCTTTATTTTCTGTTTATTTATTATTATTATTCGAAAACTCCATAACCATTTGATATCCGCCTGACTGAGATTTACAAGGTGACCATAGCTTGCTTCATACCAACAATCTCCGTGGGATCGACCCTTACTCACGTAAGGTTTTATTACTTGGATGACCCAGTGCACTTGCTGGTTAGTTGTGTGAAGTTGTGAAGTTATGTTTGGACCATGGTATTGTGCACCAGTTTGTTGGCGCCATTGCCAGGGAGAGAATGAACAACAAATTTTACAACCTCAGAGTAACAATTTCGCATGTATCAGAGGGCATTCTCATGTTTGACCGCAAGCTTCCTCTTTTGTTTGCTTGTGGAGATCAAATGGTTAGATAGATTCACAAACTCTTGTAGAACATCCTTCACAACTCCAAAATAGAGTGATTTGTGACATGTTGAGGCTGAAGTCCCCGAAGTGGAGGGAGAATGAGTGTCATCGAGTTCATCATCATCATCATCGTTTAGGACTACCTTCTCAGTTCTCGTAGGTCCCTTTTTGTGCTGTTTGACTGAACCACCTCCTTTTATATATGAGTGTCTATTTTCATAAGACTCATTTGACAAGTCAACACCAAATTGTTTAAAAATGTAAGTTAAGAACATGCCATAAGGAAGAGCCATACTTTTGTCACTCATTATGCAATCAAACATATGCCTCACCATTAGATATGCAAAAGAAATTTCAGATTTAGTGATGATAGAATATAAAACTAGTATATCACAGAAAGACACTCTCTGATATAAGCCACTTTGAGGAAGAATAATATGGTTCACTATACAATACAGCTGAGCACGTAGAGGGCCGAGGGCTTTGTGAGTGGGTGTGAGGCCATCAATCAGAGAGATATTCTCACACACATGAGCCAGAGCATCTTTGTCTAAAACACCCAATCTCTCATCCCATTTACCAGAGGTATAAACACATGCACCAACATCAGTATATTTAAGAGAGTCACTTATAGATTCACTACTCAAAATAATTTCACGACCTTTGACATACAAGTGAATGCTTCCCTCACGGTAGGGCAGATTTCCATAAAACTCTCGAACTAAAACTGGGTAAACAGGCTTTTTGATTTTAAAAAATTGATTCTAGTCTAAAAACTCAAGATTTTCAACAAATGTAAAACCTTTCTTTTTCAGAAAGTAGGACAAATCGTACGATAAACAACAACACCCTCATAAAAATTATGGTTCATGGCAGAACAAAAACGGTGGGGGTTGTAGTTGGAGTGGGTAGTCATAAGCTAAGATTTGTATTCAAAAAGATCAATGGAAGGTTCCTTAACCGATTTGAGAGGAACAAGAAGATTACCTCTTTGTGGACTTTGAGAGGCTAACCTAGGCTTAGGTCTCGAGGGTTCAGAAGTGGGTTCCTTTGCAGCAAGATGATTTTCCTTCGAAGTGCTTGGCCAAGAAGGAGCACTGGGTGGAGCCGTTGGCATGGACGACGAGGGGTACCTTGGAGTCGTTTTGGTTCAAGCCATCGGATCGATGCATGGAGGAGACAGTGAAGGAGTAGGAGAAGGTGTAAAGGTTGGATCCTTTGAATGTGAAGAGGTTGTTGGCTTTTCAGGGTTTCGAGGAAGTTGAGTGAGAGAGCCTCTGTGTGTGGCCATTTTCTTTCTCATTATTAAGTGAAAAAGGATTTTGCAAGAATAAAAACAATGATGATAGTGGGGGAAATCGAAGAGGTTATTCAAGGAGTTAATGAGAGAGAAGTTTGATAACTGCAACAAAAAAGAGGTTTCTTGAAAACATGCATTTGCAGAATCTATGACTATTCTTTGAAAAAACTTGACATCATGTTGAAAAAGTTTTATTTAAAAATAAATATAATAAAACAATTTAAAAAGAAAACCTTAAAAAGAACTCGGAATAGGAGCTTAAAGGAATACACTGCATCAAAACATGTTCAAAGTTATACCAAAGAATACATGGATCAAGAAAAGAGTATAAACAAAGAAAGGCAAACACACGAAGGATGTTAAGCAAACATATGCGGTTAGAATCAAATGAGAAAGCATATGAACAGAAGAATAAGGTTGGGGAGACATCAATTTACTTCCTAAAATAAATAGCAATTGAGGACTCCAAGGTAAACTTATAAGAGAACAAGTCACATGACATTCACAGAGTTCAAGACACCTAACCGAGTAAACTCAAGAAACAGTTTCTAACGTTCCCAAAATCCGCGATTCGCATTACCTATAACTCATATATCGTCTATCATAACTTGTTAGTGCTTCCATATATATAACTCACGAGTGTTAAGCCAGCCAAACTTAATACCCGGAATTATGCAATACAAGACTAATGGCATTAATCAATAGACCATCATGTGCATAAAACTCTAATTCTCGTTATCCGAACAAGACCTACTACATGACAAATGCTCAGAGTATGTAATTGAAGCATAGTTGGTCCATTCCTCAGGCTCTACAAGAAGGACTTCTCTAATATCATAATGTAACACCCTAACTGTCAAAATGTCATGCTTCCGGCTGCGTCACTCTGATAGCTCGGGAATTACGACGACTCTTAAATTATTTAATACTAAAATATGAGTTTGTTTAAATTTTAAGCCGTATTGTTCAAAAGACCGTATTGTTCAAAAGACCGTATTGTTGAAAACATACATCCATACTTACAATACTTACAAAGACTACATATATATATATACACACACATAGTGTTAATTTATAAGCATTTCATAACCAAATTCCTATCCCTCGTATAAAAACTTGTAAAGATAAATGCGAGGGAAAAGTAACTAGTACAACAAAAAATATTGTTTAACCAAAAATGAAATAAATCATCTCTTCCGAACTTCGTCATCCATATCCTGAAAAAGAAAAGACCTGTAGGGGAGTGAGAACATCGTCCTCGCTGGTTCTCACTATAGGGTTAGAGAATTGCTATAATAAGATACGTAGAATAAAACTATTTTCAAAAATATAGTGATTAATATCTGCCTTATGTATCTTTTCCAAACCAAAGATTCATACTCAAAAATCTGAAATCCTTTTTAAAAGGAAAATACGTTAATTCTTCAAAAAACCAAGACCTTTTTAAAAGTCTTTCCTAGACAGTATGAATGACCAAGTTGTTCCAAGCATTGGTTCATTAAGTCTACACTGAACCAGTTTAATTTTTCATACTTTTCTAAACTAGAAACACAAACCAAACACGGCCTTCGGCCCATCACAAAAATTAATCACGGCCAAAGGCCCAAATAATTCAATCAACAGCCAATCCACCACATTCCAACCAATTTTCAGTCACATACACAAGTAAGAATGTTCAAACATAATCAAGCAGCTACATCAAGTAGAGCAATTAACAATTAAACATAATTATTCACTAGGCAAACTAATTACAATATGCACACCCAAACAATATCACATAGATGCATATGATGAATGCCTGCCCTATGGCTGATGAGTCTCATCTGTCGGTTATAAAACCAAACCCGACATGTCTGGTAGCTAACCCTGGACAGAACACCAAACACGGAGCAAGTGGGACAACGCCGCAACCCTTGCATCTTACCCGCATACCCAGAGCAAGGGACAACTTTACCCTACCTCTTACCGAGGTGGTGTTACAGTTCTCAACCCGGAGCAAGCGGTAATAGAATTCCACCCTTATATCTTACCCGGAGTTTCGAACTCTCAACCGGAGCAAGTGAATAATACCACTGTATCTTACCCGGTATTCTCGCCTTACCCGGAGCAAGTGAATAATACCACTGCATCTTATCCGGAGGCATATTACAATCAAATTCAAGCTCATTTTCATTATCCTTCCAATTCATTAGTAATCATTTTCACACTTTCTCAACAATCCACATCAAGTAAATCATCATTCATGCAATATATCACTTTTTTCTCAAATCACTTTACCTTGAAACAATAATCATTTCTCTTTATAACCTTCTTTTCCACACAATCTAATTTTCCCCAAACCAATCTCAAAATCATTTCATTCTTAAACCATTCGCTTGTCCACTTTAAATTAGGAGTTATTAATTAATTAATTACCACAACAAAGTCTCAAGATTTTGAAGGAGAATCTACCAAATTTCAATTCCTTAAATTCATTAAAGATTCTTAAAAATCATTGTTTTCTTAATTTGAATCAAAATCAAATCACAAGAATTCAGAAGTCCCAAATAATTTTCAAAACTGACTCGCTTAGAACAAAACCAGTCCATTCAAATCAGAACCACCTTCAAGTTCACTTTTAAAACGTAATTCTTTAACTTCTTCCAAAATGTCACAAACGGAGTTACACAATCAAAGTCCAATTTCCTTTAAGTCCACTAAAACAACTTCGAATGTGATTCTTCAATCAAATTCAAAAAATATAACCTGTTCTGGCAAGGATATTGCGCTGGATCTATACGTCGGTTTGGTGGTCCGATAAGTGTTCCTGAGCCGACGTTAGCCTGGGCCGACGTTATCCTTGTGAACTCGAACCCGAGCGTGGTACCTGCAAAAAGGACTCCGCGCTCAAGTCAGTAATAGAATAAAGTATAACTAAGACCGAATATATGAGGTTGGGAATGAGCAATATAGGGTGAACTGAGCAGTTCTATTGGGTGAACTGAGCAGTTCTATTGAGTGAAGGTATTTTCTTTTTCGTGTCCTACTCAATTTTACCTCTTCGGATTTATAGGCTCAGCGTGTAGTCTGATCGGTCAGCATATTCCGAGATTTTGGTGAGTGGATTAACCGGATATGCTGGCATGCACATTGGCTCCGTGATTCGAGCATGTGGGCGGTTTTGAAAGGTGACCGTTGCGTCGAGGTATATCTCGGACGTGGCCGAGATTCTTGGGTGCAGTACACAGCCCCCAAGCTTGACTTGGTGTATGCAGCAAGTTGAGCTTTTTTATTGAAGATATACCTCGGCGCAGAGAGGCTAAATGGCTGAGCCCCCAAGCTCAACGAGCGTACAAGCTTGGGCTTAAAACCCAGACGGGTTTTTATTAGAAATGAATTTTAAAACACCCTCTTTATTTATTTTTTTGGAAAAAGTAATTTTTGTCGCTTTGTTAACTGGGCCGCAATTAATGTGCACGTTCAGCGATATGGGAGTCCAACCGTTTCCTTCTCATAACTTAGTGGTTTATTGTATTCCCACTAAAGTAGTGGGTTGTAATTGTATTTATATGTTTTCAAACACGAGTCTTCAATTGTTTGCAAAAAGGTTTTTGGTGAGTTAGGGACATGTCTTCCAAAGGTTAGTCTTCTTGTCTTCTTTCTGCGTTGTGTATTTTCTTTTGGGCTTCGTTGTTTTTTTCTGGGAAAAATGGTTAAAGAAAAATAAAAAGAAAAGTTGAAGGTTGTTGAGGAGGATAAGGAGAATCCCTATCATTGGGTTCACGACAATGTAAAGACTCGGGCTTCTTCCTATTGTAATCAGGAGTCGGTTCAGGTTTTGATTCCTGCTAAATTTGTTAGACCTGGTTCTGATGTCGGTTTCGAGTTCCTTCCTTGCTTCGGCCAAGATAGGGTTTGTGAGAGGAGGGGAGACTGGGGTTACTTTTATATGTATATCCCCTGTTTATCTGAGTTGTATGTGAAGTTCCCATTTTCAGATTTTGAGTGTAAAGTTTTGATTCAGTTTAACTGTGCTCCTTCACAGTTACACCCGAATTCGTGGGCATTTTTGCGCACATTGGAAGTTCTGATGAAATTTTTAAATGTTTCTCCTTCACTGAATGTTTTCTTTTCTCTCTTCTAGTCTAAAGGGGTTCGGAAGGGGCTTTGGGTGTTTCTAAGTAGTTTTCCTGGTCGCTCTCTCTTTTTACTCTACAAGTCTTCCTTTAAAAATTCAAGTCTATGTTTGTAAAAATTCGTGCTTTGGAGACTGTGTATCCCTTTTTCCTTGACGAAGAAATGATAGAGAAGTTCCCTTTGTACTGGTGTTCGGAGCCATTAGAAATTCTTGAGGCTGATGGTATGAACGAGGAAGAGGACTATTTGTTGGAATTTCTGATTGAAAATTTCACCACCGGGGAGTGTTTGCCTATTCTTGATTTATTGAAATATGATGCAGAAAATGATTTTGAAGGGCTGAAATTGTATATAGGTACTGTTGTTTTTACAAGTCTTTATGTTGTGCTACTATATTTTTACTAACTTTCTTATTATTTTCAGGTAGCAAGATGCCCAATCTGAATTCTGCCAAATTTCAAGCTTATCTGAAGAAGAAAGGTAAGAGAGGTGGGAGTGTATCTGGGGTTATGAAGGAGGCTACTGAGGATGCTTCATTTTCTACTGCTCAGGCCCCTCCATCTCTAAAGAAAAGAAAAATTGTTTCGGAGAATTCACTAGAAGTGATTTCTGAAGGTGATCAAAACGTTGCTGTGAAATCTGTTTTTGATCGGCAGCATCGGCTGCATAGTTTCCTGCCTGGCGCGAATCCTCACTCACTCTGGAGTGATCAATTCCCCTTGGCTGAGCTTGCTGATCGTGTTTCCCAGTTTCCCGGTGATATGGTGCTTACTCATCGTGTGGGTCTGGAGGGGATGGGCAAGTTTATCCAGGTGTGTACTTCTATTTATGTCCTTTTTGTTTTTGTTAATTTGTAAGTGTGCTGAAGATATTCTGCTTTATGTAGATTGTTGCTTCTCGGCAGCTTTGTGTTGGCCGTACTACTGAGCTATTAAGTTCGGAGCAGCAGGCTCTGATTGAAAAGGCTGCCTCCTCAGAGCGTTTGTTAAAAGAAAGGGAAAAAGCTGTAAGTGATGTCACTGCTAAGGTGAAAGAAAGAGAAGATGAAGTAGATGATCTGAAGGAACAGATCAAGTTATTAAAGAAAGAGAAGGAAGACAAAGTGGGACATCTTCAGGAGCAAACCAGGCTGCTCCAGGTTGATTTTAAGGAGAATGATAAGGTTAAAGGTGAGATGACTGCTCGTCTGAATGAGCTTGAGGAGGAGAAGATGAACATGTTCGTGGCCGGATTTGATTGTGCTGTCAGCCAGGTTTTATTGTTCGTCCCCGACTTTGACATCGGGAAGTTGAATGTTGCAAAGATTGTAGTTAATGGTTGGCTTACTGATGATGAAGGTATCGAAGACCAAGATGAGAGCGTTCCTCCTCCTTGATGGAAGTTTCTATGTTTTATCTATTGTATTTTGCTATTTATGCTGGAATATTTTGAGCTTTGTTTCTGACTTTGTTTGTCGGCGTTTGCATGTTTTGTGAATACTTATTTAGCTCTTATGCTACTGCTTTTGTGAACATTGAATATTTCATCGATGTATCTGGCCTTAAGAGGTCGGTTTTGTTAATTTGATATGCTTTGAAGCTTTGTATGAGTTTGTAAAATTTTGTTGAACTGCTTAGTATATGAGATGGTCGGCCTCATTAAAACCTGTCCGAGTAAACCCTCCTTAGGGAAAAACCTCGTGATCAGGAAAAAGAGTACCTGACCAACTCACAATTACAAAGAAGATTTAACTGTAGTACATTTTCAAGGACGAAATGTTCCAAGTGTTGGGGAGGGGTGTCCCTTCTATTGTTTCCAGGCAGTACGCCCCCTTTCTGATGACTTTAGAAATTCGAAAGGGGCCTTCCCAATTCGCAGCTAACTTTCCCTAACCTGGTGGTTTCCGTATCTCTTCCATTCGTTGCATGACTAGGTCTCCTTCTTGTAGCGTTCTTGGCCTTACTCTTTTATTATATTGTTTCATTATCATTGTTTGCATGGCTTGCTACCGTAGTTTAGCCAAGTTGCGTTCTTCATCGATTAGGTCGATCTCGGTTGCTCTCTCTGTCGAGTTGTCTTGTTCGTTGAAGTATTCGGTTCTACTGGATCTTTGGCTGATTTCGACTGGTATCATGCATTCTGCTCCGTACACTAGTCGGAATGGGCTTGCATTCGTGGTTGTGTGTGGTGTTGTGTTATAGCTCCATACTACTTCAGGTATGAGCTCGGCCCACCGACCCTTAGCATCTGTTAATTTTTTTTTAATGCCTGCAAGATAACTTTGTTAGCAGCTTCTGTGAGCCCGTTGGTTTGAGGGTGCTCGACAGAGGAAAAATTATGTTTAATGTGTAAATCTGTCAGATATGATGCAATTTTTCTATCCGTGAACTGCCTGCCATTATCAGACACGATTTCCCTAGGTAAACCGAATCTGCATATTATCGACTTCCATATGAATTTTGTACATTTTCGGCTGTGATTTTTGCGAGGGGCTGTGCCTCAATCCACTTTGTGAAGTAATCGATGGCTACAAGTAAAAACTTTACCTGTCCCATCGAGATAGGGAATGGGCCGAGTATATCCATCCCCCACTTATGGAATGGCCAGCTGATGTTTGATGCATGCAGGAGCTCGGCCGGGTTGTGAATGAGTGGTACGCACCGTTGGCATGCATCGCATCGTTGTACTTTATTGTTGCAATCCTTTCTCATTGTTGGCCAGTAAAAGCCAGCTCATAGGGTTCTTGTGACTAGGCTTCTATTTCCGGTATGATTCCCGCATATTTCGTCGTGTAATTTGTCCAAGGCAGTTTCTGCTTCTGCTGGCACGAGACATTTCAGAAGGGGTTTGGAAATTCCTCGTTTGTATAGTTCGGCTCCTAGCAGAGTGTACTGAGCTGCTTTGTATCTGAACGACCTCGGTGCTTCACCTTCTGGTATATCTCCATTTTTTATGTAGTTGACGAATACATTTCTCCAGTCTTCTTCCTCCTGTGATAAGCTAAAGACAGATTTTGTATCTAAACTAGCTTCTGTTAGTGTAATATGGTGGAGCTTTTCCGTTTGTTCGGTCAATCTATGCGTGGCTAATTTTGATAGAATATCGGCTCTGTAATTTTGATCTCTAAATATGTGTAGTATTTCGAATTTTTTAAAAGACTTTATTAGGGTTTTGACCGAGTTTAAATATCTTTCTAAAAGTGTGTCTCGTACCTGAAATTGGTCACTTACCTGTTGTACCACGAGTAGTGAGTCACAGTGTACTGTTAGAAAAGAGATTCCTACTTCCTTAGCCAATCGTAATCCTGCCAATAAAGCTTCATATTTGGCTTGATTGTTTGTTGCTTGGAAGAGGAATTTGATCGATTGCTCGGTCTGGACCCCTTCATCATCCTTTAGGAGGATCCCTGCTCTACACCCATTTTCATTTGACGCTCCATCTACATATAATTCCCACTTCTTGTCTTGTTCATCTTTGTATGTGAATTCGGCCACAAAATCGGCTAGTGCCTGAGCTTTAGGTGATCCTCTTGACTTGTATGATATGTCAAATTCAGAGAGCTCAATCGCCCATTTTTTCATTCGTCCTGCTAAGTTTGGTTTTGAGAGTATTTGGCGGAGGGGGTGCCCCGTGCGTACTATGATCGGGTGCGTCTAAAAGTAATGTCTCAGGCGCCGAGCTGTAATCACCAGACCAAGTGCTAACTTCTCTATTGTTGGATACCTTAGCTCGGCGTCTTGTAGGACTCTGCTTACGAAGTATACTGGGTGTTGCTCGCTCCTTGTTTCTGTTACGAGCACAGAACTGATAGTGTTAGCTAAAATTGAGAGAAAAAGTAGTAGTGGTTTACCTTGCTCTGGCTTTTGTAATATAGGTGGCGATTCTAGTTTTTGCTTAAACTCAGAAAACGCTTTTTCGCAGTCAGCCGTCCATGTGAACTTCTCTGATCTTTTTATTGTTTTGAAGAAATGATAGGATCTTGTTGCTGCAGCTGGTAAGAATCTTGATAAGGCGGCTAGGCGCCTTGTTAGTTGTTGCACTTCTTTGATTGTTGTTGGCGATTGCATGTTTAATATGGCTTGGCACTTGTCTGGATTAGCTTCTATACCTCGATTTGTTAACAAAAACCCGAGGAACTTTCCTTGTTTTACTCCAAACGCGCATTTTTCGGGATTGAGCCTCATGTTATGTGTTTGTAGCTGTTGGAAAACTTCTTTTAGGTCAGCCTCGTATTGTTCTTCAGAGCTGGATTTGACGACCATGTTATCGACATATATCTCAATGCTTTTTCCGATTTGGTCTTTGAATACTTTGTCCATTAGTCTCTGATAAGTGGCACCTACATTTTTTAGCCCAAAGGGCATTACTTTATAACAGAAGTTACCTTGGTCGGTTATGAACGTTGTCTTATCCTCATCGTCCGGGTGCATTTGGATCTGATTATATCCCGAATAGGCGTCCATAAGGCTTAGCACTTTGTAACCTGAGGTATCATCTACAAGTCTGTCAATGTTCGGCAGAGGATATGAATCCTTTAGGCAGGCCTTGTTCAAATCTGTGAAATCTACACACATTCGCCAGCTTCCTGTGCTCTTTCTGACCATAACCACGTTGGCCAGCCATGAGGAGAATCGGACTTCTCTGATGAAACCTGCATCGAGAAGTTTGTGTTTCTATTGCTGCTGCACTTCTTCTTTCTGCTCCTAAGTTTCATTTTTTCTGACGTATAGGTCGGGCATTCGGGTTAATTGCCAACTTGTGGCAGATAAAGTTTGGGTCGATCCCGGGCATGTCGGCCGGTGTCCAAGCGAATAGGTCAGCATTGTCTTTCAAGATGTTCTTCAAATGTTGCTTTCTCCCTGCAGAAAAAGCTGATCCAACATTAGTATATTAATTATCTGTATGTAATTGTACCTTTTCAAGATCGTCTGTTGGAGAGGGGCGACCGTGGTCATCTCTTGGATCCATGTCTGTTAGTTGTGGGATATGTTCCAAGTTGTACACCGAGTTAATCTTCGGGATGGTTTCTTTTGCAGTCTTCAACAAGCTTGCATTGTAACATTGCCTGGCCTCCCTGTGATCGGCGTGAACCGTTGATATTGTGTTATCCTGCAAGGGAAATTTGACGCACAAGTGGATTGTGGAGACGATGGCTCCGAAGGAGTTTAGGGAGGGGCGTCCTAAGATGATGTTATAAGGGCTGGCGCAGTCGACCACTAGGAATTGAATGTCTAGGGTCTTGGAGTTTGGTGGTTCTCCTAATGTTGTTCTCATCCAGATGTAGCCGGATATAGGGACTCTTTCGCCCGAAAAGCCTGCCAGCTCCCCCCCGACGGTTGTAGTGAAATATCGCTCAGTTGCATCTTTTTGAATGTGGAATAAAAAAGGACATCGGCGCTGCTTCCTGGGTCGAGCAGCACCTTTTTCACAGTCAAGGGTCCCATGCTCACTGAAATTATGACTGGGTCATCTAGGTTTGGTGCTCTTGTTTTGAAATCACCAGCACCGAAGTTGATGGCGGTTGAGGAGGTTGGTGTTGGGGAGTTTTGTTGAGTTCCTTCCATTGTCATCATGGCTCTGTAACTTCGCTTCCTTGCTGTGTTCGTCATTCCTCCCCCTGCAAAACCTCCTGAGATGTAGTTTATGACTCCTTTGGTGGTTGGGGTTTCGACTGGGTCTCGCCACGATCCTTTGTCTCTGCGTTCCGAATTATACTTCGGTTTACTTGTATCTGCGTCCTTCTGACTCCTAGAGCTTATATACTTCTCTAATAGCCCCTGCCTTGCTAGTCTTTCCAGCAAATCTTTAGCAGCTACACACTCGTCCATGGTGTGACTGAATTTCTAGTGGAAAGCGCAATGCTTCCCTTTGTCTACATACTTCTGATCCTGGTACGTTCCGGCCTTGACTGGCGGCTTTATCAGTCTGTTGTGCAGTATGTCCTTTATGATGTCCTCCCTCCTTGTGTTAAACCTAGTATATGAATCAAACTTTGGAGTTAGTTTAAAAGATTTTCTATGATCTTTGGCATTGGACCTGTTTGACTTGTCCTCGTCTTTCCGCGAAGTCGGCCTTTCATTCCTTCGTGTTTCGCGGAGTTCTTCTATTTCAATCTGTCCCGTGGCTTTGTCTCAGAACTCTTCTAGCGTCTTTGGTTTGGCCACAGCTATAGCTTCTTGGAACTTCCCTAGTCGGAGCCCACTTTTGATAGCATGCAGTTGTACTTCTGGGTTTAAGTCCGGGATTTCCATGGCCGCCGTAGTGAAACGCGTCATGTATTCCTTGAGACTTTCATGCGGGCCCTGCTTGATTGTGCTAAGATAGTCTAAGTCTCTGACATATATTTTTGATGCTGCGAAATGATTGATGAACATCTTGGCGAACTCGTCGAAGCTAGTTATGGATCCTGCAGGCAAATTAGAGAACCATAGCAAAGCAGCTCCATCCAGGAAAGTGGGAAAGGAGCGGCACAGAATGGGGTCGCAATCGCTGTTGAGGAACATCATGGATTCGAACTTGGTGACGTGGACTTTCGGATCCCCGATGCCTTTGTATGGCGCCAGGGTCATCGGGAGTATGAAATTCAGAGGCATTTTATAGCTCATTATCTCTTTGGAGAATGGATTAGCTTGTCTCCTCCCGTGCTTGGGGGGAGTTTCTGCTGTTTTAGCGTTGGATTCTGATTGATGCTCTTCGTTTTGCTCGGGACTAGTCTTTTTACTGTGCTCCTTTCAATCTCCGTTGTTTTGTATTACTGCCAGTAGTTCGGCCATTCGTTGGTTTTCTGCTAGTAGCGTGGCATTCGCGGCAAGAAGATCGGCGTTAGCCCAGGGAGATTGATGAGTTTCGGAATGATCCGTCATCGTCCTATTCCTGCGAAGAAAGAGAAATGTGCAGATATGGGTGAGCTAAAAATAAATGTATCCTCAGGGGGGTTGGAATTTAACGCGGCCCACGGTGGGCGCCAAATATTCCGGCAAGGATATTGCACTGGATCTATACATCGGTCTGGTGGTCCGATGAGTGTTCCTGAGCTGACGTTAGCTTGGGCCGACATTATCCTTGTGAACTCGAACCCGAGCGTGGTACCTGTAAAAAGGACTCCGACACTCAAGTCAGTAACAGAATAAAGTATAACTAAGATCGAATATATGAGGTTGGGAATGAGCAATATAGGGTGAACTGAGCAGTTCTATTGGGTGAACTGAGCAGTTCTATTGAGTGAAGGTATTTTCTTTTTCGTGTCCTGCTCAATTTTACCTCTTCGGATTTATAGGCTCAGCGTGTAGTCTGATCGGTCAGCGTATTTCGAAATTTTGGTGAGTGGATTAACCGGATATGCTGGCATGCACGTTGGCTCCGTGATTCGAGCATGTGGGCGGTTTTGAAAGGTGACCGTTGTGTCGAGGTATATCTCGGGCGTGGCCGAGATTCTTGGGTGCAGTACATAACCCTTCACATATTTAAATCAACCCTTCAAACATAAGTCTTTTCTTGAGAAATAAAGCTCAATCATAATTCTCTTTTCAATAATTCAATTCAAAGCATAATTCATCATTTTTTTTAAATAATTCAATTAAAATAATAAAATTCCTAAATTTCTAATTTTATAAATGACATTTCAATTAAAGTTTCAGATTTTATAGAAATTTCGGCAACATCTCTCCTAAAACTTAGATTTTGCCATCTTTTTCGGGTCCCAACCTAACCAATCTTCAACCCTTTCCATCGGGTCCAAAATCAAATCAGTTTCCAATAATGCAGAATTCAGAATTTCAAACTATCAAAATTATTTCAAATCAAACCATCCCATAAATCTCCAATTTAACAAAATCAGTCAATAGTGCAATCAAATAGACAACTATATTCATCCAAGACAAACCAGATAATTCATAAGACTTACATAATCACCAAAAATGTATTTCACACATCATATCAATTTATAACAATTCTAATTTTAAATAAATTAATTTTTAGAAAAATCTCCTACCTCGACAAGTCGAAACCATAACATAAACGCATCAACTGAAGTCTTTTCACTCAACCCGAAATCAACGGCAACTTCAATTCCAGCTTTGCTCACTTTCGCAATAGCATAAACAGCTTTAAAACACAACATGCAACCTTGGTTACTAACTCCTAAAACCATTAATATCGCAAAGACTTTAATACATGTAACAAAACACTAATGCGGGGTCTCCGAAATAGAAATACTTATGGTAATAACAAAACGAAACAGCAGCGGTCTCCGAACCAGTTTGGTGGCAGCCCCGGTAGCCATCCTAAGCGACAGCGGTGAACAGAACTCCGGCGACAGTGACTAAAACCAACATGCAGTGATTGTAACGTTTTCCCAGAAATTCAAAAGAACTAAAATTAACTCGAAACCCTTACCGGTAGTGCGTTCTCCGGCGGCAGAGGCAACTTCATCCCCTCTCATCCATAACCAGCCTCGACAGAGATAGAAGCTTCCAGCGACGGTGATTTGGACGAAGGCGGCGCTGATGACACGAACAGCGACTGGGCGCGGTGGCTAGACTGGTCGCGACCCTCTCTTCCTCGCGCATCTCCCTCTCTTCGCGGTTTTGTTACTCGACAGTGGCTCATGGACGGTTCGGCAGCGATGGCTCAGTGGCGTGGTCTCCCTCCAAGGTCCGACGACGATGCGACAGTGGCGGCGAGGCGTG
>NC_029789.2:109225543-109233018 GCF_000816755.2 Arachis ipaensis
TTGTGACTTAGAATTGTATGACATGAATATAAAAAGGGCACAAAACTGAATTTTTTAAATTTCAAAATCAAGATTAGAATGAAGTTGGTTGAGTTGCCTACTATTAGAGTTGGCCCTATATTTTTCTTAAACTAATAGTAGCGTTTGGTGGAGAGACAGAGACGAAAAGACTGAGACTGAGAAACAGAGACTAAGAGACAGAGATTGAAATAAATCTCAGTATTCTGTTTGGTGCAAAGTGGGAGACAAAAATTAAAACAAGAATGAAATTCTAATTTAATTTGTACAAAGGGTAAAATTGAAATTAATTAATTGAAATGAGAATATTTTAGTTATAAAATGTTATTAAAGTGTCAGTTTCCATCTCTAAAAATTTTAGTCCCCTGTTCCCCTACTTTTTGGAGGTACTTAAATACTAAAATTTTAGGGACAAAGACAGAAATTTTGGTACCAGTCTCTGAACCAACAAACATAATACTGAGTCTCAGTCTCTCAGTCTCTGTTTCAGTATCTCAAAACAAACGCTACCTAGATATCACGTCCGAGAAAAATTCAGTATCCACCACCAAAGACTTCAAATTACCGAAGCATGCATTAGGGACAGATTGATCCACGCCACATCTCTTGAAAATATAGGTATGTTCAAGTTTTTTACTTTAGGTCTAATTTGCACATTTGCAGAAGAAAAAACAATTATTCCTTGTTTACGAGATTTTCTAAAATGGGTTTTATCCATGAATGTTTTAACCCAATGGAATTCAGCTCAGGGTACTCAATAGCAGAGTATCTCTTTAATGGAGATATAACTTACGAGCTAAGTTCTTTTTCATATTAGGCGGCTGTTGAAGTAATTCATATAAACAACTATATGAATAATCATGAAAACATTGAAAAAAACTATATGAATAATCATGAAATTCAGCAAAGTAATTGGTCTATAGTCCTGAAGTCTATCAGCATGCAAGAGGACCGAAACCTCTTTCTTTTTCTTGATATTCCGTGAACACTAAGATCAGGTCGAAAGAGGTCTTATCACAACTTGATCGCTCAACGCTAACATCACATGCCAGCTGTGGCCGGCCATATTTTTCCCATCGTGCCTCTTCTTTGCTGCGCTGCGGGCTGATGGAACATAAAAAATGTAATAAATTCAACCGAAGTGAGACTAACTGAAAAGCTATATAACTGCTCATGATTTCTTTTATTTTATTCATTTGAATTGGAAAGTCATGAAATTTTTCATATAAAAAACTATATGAATAATCATGAAAACATTGAAAAAAAACTATATGAATAATCACGAAAACATTGAAACCGAAGAGCTTTTGATTTTGAAGGGTCATTCACATAAAAAATAGTGACATTTAAATGATTAGTTTTAAAAGTAGTAGCAATTAAATTAAGAGATTTTTTTGGAAAATAATAGAAAATCAATCCAAAAAAGTCAAAGTTATTTCGTTATTTTGAATTCTTTAATTACCGTTAATTTTATTTTACATTTCGTAACTACGGTTAGAATCATACTTGTAATTAAAATTATATATTAAATAGTATTTTATCTTGTTAATTAAGTATTCTTTAGGTACTTGTAAAGTATTAGATAGAGTATGTTTATTAGGGTTAGGGTGTCTAATGTTCTTGTATATATATGGATAATAGTAATGACAAAGGTAATAAAGCTTTTCAACTGTCTTTTTCTCTCCTTTCAGAGTCTGCCTCTCATATGGTGCTTGATCCACTGTTTTAGCATTCAACTCTGCAAATTTGAATAAAGTTTTGTCATGATGCAGTGTGAATCTTTCACCACATATGAGAATTTGTAGTGAGAGTAGCTCGTGAAAGGTAGATCTGTCTGATTTATTTATCAATGGCAACGAATGAGAAGTTTCAGATTTTCAGAACTTTGCAAAGATGATGGCTCATTTTCAAGCTTTCCAAACAACTTCTAGATCTAACACCAACCTTCTTCAGGATCCTTCAAGTTGTTACTACCTTCATTCAAGTGAGACACCTGGAATCGCTCTCACAACCACTCCATTGACCACATTGAACTACCATACCTACCACACCTGGTCCAGATCTTCGTTGATCTATCTAAATTCGAGGAATAAAATTAGATTCATTGATGGCACGTTACTCAAACTAGTTCCAACAAATGATTCATATGATACTTGGGACCGTTACAACACGTTTGTGCTATCGTGGCTACATGGATCATTGAGTCTAGAAATTTTATAGAATGTACTGTGGTGCGACAATGCACACGAACTATGGAAGGACCTCAAACATCGATTTTATGAGGGTGATCTATTTTGGATTGCTGAACTTAAGGAAGATCTATTCAGCACAAAGCAAGTTGAGTTATCCATCACCTCTTACTATACAAAATTGAAAGGGATTTGAGAGGAAATAGACGAATTCAGACCCATACCAATTTGTACTTGCTTGAGTAATTGTAGCTGTGGATTATACATAATGAGGCAATATAGGTTGTAGTCTTATATGATTCGTTTTCTTAGAGGTGAATACTGTTTTTTCTTTACTTCTTCAACAAGAGAGACAAATGATGCATCTCATTGAACCAGATTCTAGAATGTTAGTGAATGCTGTTCACATTAAATTTATAGGTGAAAGAGAGCGATACCAGATTAGCCAAGGCAATGCCAAATCTGTCAATACTGGAGGTGAAAAGGCCAATTTGGGGCCAACAATGTCAGAAAAAGAGGAAGAGGGCGTGGTAAAGGTGGCAGAGATATTACTAGAGGAGCTCCCAAATTTTGCTTTTATTGTGGAAAACAAGGTCACTTGGGATACATGTTACCAGAAGCATGTCTTTCCACCACATCTGCAACCAAATCACTCTAATGGAGTACCTCTTTCAGCTAATTCAGTGAATTTAGTAGTAGTTGCGAGTAATGCAGAATGCAACCCCACAGTTATCCAAAATGAAGGCAAGATCAGTTTGGATGGAATATTCTCGGATAGACAGAAAGAAGCACTTATTCCACTATTACAGCAACATAAAGAACCTCTTCATGATGAAAATTTGGCAACCATTCATGCTCTTTCAGCCGTTATATTTCATCTCATTTCTCTTTCTGGTTTTGAATTGAATTTTCAAGATTGGATTTTAGATACTGAAGCAACTGCTCACATTCATTATAGTCTTAAACATTTCATTCTATTAAACATATTAATCCAGTTAAAATTATCATGCCAAACCGTTCACAGACTGTTACAACCTTATGTGGAATAGTTTTCTTTTCAGCTGATTTTTATTTGACTGAGATTCTATATGTACCAAGTTTTAAATGTAATCTCATTTCTAGAAGTTACTAATGCCTTATCTTGTTGTTTTATGTTCAATGCTCATAATTGTGAGATTCAAGAGTGGCCTACCTTGAGGATGATTGGAATTGCTGATCAATGAATACTCAAGCAAAGATGGCTGTTAACTTTAGCAAATTAGAAGAAAAGATTTTGAATATTATGACAGAAGAACAGGACATACACACTTCACACACTTCACGGAGTGTTCTTTGGCGTTATAGGTTAGGCCATATTTCTTTTAGTAGATTACAACAATTAGAAAAAATGCATCCATTCATCTCATGTTCAAACAATGATGTACCATGTGATCCATGTCATTTTGCAAAACAAAAGAGGTTATCTATCTCTAATAGTTTGAGTAAATCTAAATTTCCTTCTGATTTAATTCATGCTGACATTTGGGGGCTATTGCCACACCATCTACTTCTGGCCATAGATATTTTTTAACCATTGTTGTGGATAGGAGTAGGTTTACTTGGATTTTCTTTATGAAAAATAAATCTGAAAGTTGCTCTCTTTTAGAGAATTTTGTTGAAAATTTTATACACAAAAGGGAATCATGGTAAAAGCCATTAGAATTGATAATGGCCAGGAATTTTTTATGACTTCTTTCTATCAAAAGAAAAGAATTTTACATCACAGAAGTTGTGTGGAACCACCACAGCAAAATGAAATTGTTGAAAGAAAGCATCAAGATATTCTAAATGTAGCTAGGGCTCTCATATTTGCTTCTAATCTTTCAAATTATTTTTGGCATTATGCAGTGGCTCATGCTATTTACATAATTAATAGAGTACCCCAAGTTACATTTAAACATAGCCCATATCAAATTCTTAATGGCAACATTCCAAAATTAACATCTCTAAAGGTTTTTGGTTGTTTAGCCTTTGCTTCTACTTTATATGCTCATCGAAAGAAATTGGATCAAAGAGCACAAAAGTGTGTCTTTCTTGGATATAAATCAGGGACACAAGGCTATATTTCACTTAATATTAAAACCAAAGAAGTTGTTATTTCTTGAAATGGTGTTTTCTATGAATCCTATTTTCCTTTTAAAGAGATTTTGTTTCCAAATGATCAATTTTTAGGCACTAAAAATTAAGTCTCTCAAAATATGTACTCTCAAAATTCTAATGCATCCCATCTTGAAATGAATTTTCATTCAGATCCTTTTAGCAGTAGTGAAACATCAAATAAATTGGTTAATTTTGAAACTCTTTCTAATTTCAAAAATAATTCATCAAGAGACTTGCATTGTAATGAAGAAATTCTCGTTTCTGAACCTCATGCACCTACATCTAATTCTCATGCACCATCCTCTCCTAATTCTCACTCACTTGAACTTGCATCTCATGATTTTTCTTCTGGCCAGTCTTCCATTTTTGAAGCAAATAATTTGAATCCTACTGCATCATTAAATAATCCAAACAGCACATCTGATGATAATGAACTTAGAAGATCATGTAGGCAAAGAAAACAACCATCCTATTTTTAAGAGTATCATTGCATGTAAGTCAATATTTTGGCTCAGCAATCTCCAACTTCCTTTGAAGTGATGTATCCAATATCTGACTATGTATCTTACAACACATTGTCAATAAGGCATAAAATTTTTTCAGATGCTATATCCTCCACCACAAAACTAAGAAGTTATGAAGAGGTCATCCTCTATGATTCCTGGCATAAGGCAATAAGTACTGAATTGAATGCTCTTGAGGAGAATAAAACATGAAAACTGACTTCTCTTCCTTTTTGTAAGAAGGCAATCAGTTGCAAATGGATTTTCAAGATCAAGTTCAAACCCAATGGTGAGGTAGAACGTCACAAGGCAAGGTTCATTACAAGAGGCTTCACTCAAACTGCAGGTTTTGACTATTTTGATACCTTTAGTCCAGTCATCAAACTCACTACTTTAAGAATGCTTTTGGCTATTGCTGCTACTAAAGGATGGTATGTCCACTAGTTAGACGTCAATTTTGCTTTTCTCCATGGAGATGTGTATATGAAACCTCCATTAGGATTGGCAGCTGGTTCAGTTTGTAAGTTGGAAAAATCATTATATGGCTTGAAACAGGCTAGTAGCTAGTGGCATAAGAAGTTATGTTGTGTTCTCGTTGAAGATGGATATACTCAATCAAAATCAGACAGTTGTTTATTCACTAAACTATCTGATTCAGACTTCACATGTATCCTTGTTTATGTAGATGACCTAGTTTTAGCACGAGATGATTGGAGAAAAATTGCAAGGATTAAATAACTCTTGGATAACAAATTTAAAATTAAGGATCTTGGCAAATTAAAATTTTTTCTTGGTTTGGAAATTGGCAGAAGTCAGCCGGGCATTGCCATGTATCAACGCAAATATACACTTGATTTGCTTGATAAGCTTGGGTTGATGAATACAAAACTAGCCTCCACGCCAATAGATTATACAACTCCTCTATCTAAATCTTCAGGAACTCCTCTTGATGATATTGCAACTTATAGATGGCTAATTGGACGTTTAATTTACCTCACCAATACATGGCCAGATATATGCTTCGCAGTGGCAAGCTTAGTCAGTTTTTAGATTGTGCCACAACAAAACATTTCCAAGCCGCTTTGCATGTACTTCGATATCTTAAAGGTGCTCCGGCCAAGGGAGTGTTATTTTTCACCTCCAACAATCTCACACTCGCTGCTTTCTCTGACTCAGATTGAGGAGCTTGTCCAGACACTAGACTTTCAGTATCTGAATTTTGTTTCTTTCTTGAAAAGTCATTGATTTGTTGGCAAAGTAAGAAACAACACATGTAACTCGCTCCTCAACTGAAGCTGAATATAGAACTATGGCTCTTGCCACTTGTGAGGGAGTGTGGCTCTCTTACTTGTTGAAAGACTTTAGAATACCTCTCTCTCATCCTACTGTTATCTACTGTGACAATCAATCCGTTCTCCGTATCGCTGCTAATCCAGGACTAAGCATGTAGAGATTGACTGTCATACTATTCGTGATAGAGTTCAAGAAGGACTGATTAAACTCATTCCAGTTTCGTCAACAAACCAAGTTGTTGATATGCTAACCAAGTAACTGTCACCTAAAAGTTTCCTCTCTTGTAATGACAAACTGGATCACCTAAAAGTTTCTTCTCTCTTGTAATGACATACTGGGTCTCATCAATTTTCATGTACCCCAGCTTGAACGGGATGTAATTGAAGTTATATATTAAATAGTATTTTATCTTGTTAATTAGGTACTTCTTAAGTACTCCTGAGGTACTCTGGTGTATATAGATGGTTAGATAGAGTATGTTTACTAGAGTTAGGGTGTTTAATATTCTTGTATATATATGGATAATAGTAATGATAAAGGTAATAAAAGTTTTTCATCCTCAACTGTCTTTTTTTCTGTCCTTTCAAAGCCTCCCTTTCATATGATGCTTGCTCCACTATTTTATCATTGCAGGTTTGAACAGAATTTTGTCAATACTCTTAAGTTATTAAGGCTTAACCATTAAAAAAAACAAAATCCAAAAACACCCTGCCATTTTCCCATACCAATTGTCCAGTTGTATTAGACCACCATGGGGCTACCACAATGGCGCAATTGCACCACCATTTGCCCAACACTGTTTCTGCAATGCCACACTTAAAAATGGAGGTTAGCCCAAAAACTGCTATGCCGTAACGCTATGGCACCACCATGGCCGCAATTTAAAAAAACACTTGAGACTATCCATGAGTGTGTGATGAAGTGTTCCCCGACCATCGGAATTCATCAATTCAGCATGAAGCAAAAATTTCTAGCCTAAAGTGAACACGACAAAGGGTCAAGTTAGGCCAAGAATTACTTAAGCTACGAGTTAAATTAGTTGTTACAGTGATTTTAATGAAATATCAGGTAGTTAAAAGAAGTTAGTTGCATGTACAATGATCGGAGGGGTTAAAAGAAGTTAGTTGCATGTATGTGATTGTGAGGAGTCCGTCTTGTATTTTGAACATTCTTGGACAAAATAACACAATGATCGGATTGGGGTTTTCTAGCACTGAGCAAGGGGAGGTTCTAGGTTAATGCTACGATAAGAAATCACGAATCATGTTCTGGAGAATGAAGATGGAAACAAATATACCCTGTCATCATTGTATTTATACATTACAAGCTGCAG
>NC_029789.2:109233114-109304235 GCF_000816755.2 Arachis ipaensis
ATAGAACTGAGAACAACCTTTCCAACTCTTCTGTTTCTCCGAGCTTTTCGGCTCATACCTCTCCTTTGCTTCTTGACAACAGGCTGTGACATAGGTATACAGTGAATCCATCTTAAAGGTACTAAAGCTGCGACAAACTGTAAAAGAATTCCAGTGGTCAAGCCTGAGAAATCACCCGACGTAATGCCAAGAAGAGATGCCAACCCAATACCCAAGAACCCACTAACTATTGATGATAGACACAAAGCTGATGCAAGGAAAGAGGTGAGAGATCCTTCACAACCCTTGGGACATAAAGTTGCAAATAACACTGAAAATGGAAGGAGCTTAAACTGTGCCAAAATTTCGGCCAAACCGGAGAAACAAAAAGTGAACGCCTCATTGGAAATTCCCAATTTTACATTTATCTGCTTCACTAAAATGAGATCAAGAAGTAGAGATGAAGCATATAGAATCTGCACCAAGCCTATCAGTTTTCTCATTGCTACTTTCTTCCATTTACGGTTATAGAGCACAGTAGCTGAAAGAAGCATCATCTGGCCAGTCACTCTTGATAGCCCAATTATCATAGGATCAAGTTTTAAACACTGTGTTTGATAGCAAAAGATAGAGCCTGAAAGCATAGGTACCATGGCAATTGATCCAACAATCCATATAAGTGGATGCAAGATGCTTACGTCACTAATAGCCATGATGAGATCATATGCTTGTTTTCTTATATCCTCTGCAATGCACTTCATAGTAAGATTTTGATCTGAAAGTTCTATGCCTAGAGACTCCTCTCTTGTGGATAAAGAAATTGCTAGTTGTAATGACAATAGAGAAGAAAATATGATAAACATAATTCTGGGAGGCATCTTCTGTAAGAAGAAACCACCAATCAAGTTGCCTACAATTCCACCTCCAGCTAAGGCCATGAATGCATATGACTGTAGGCCGCATATTTTTTGCTTCATTCCGTATTCTGCCACAAGTGCATCCTTTGCTACTTCTGTAATGGATGCACCTAAATTACTGAGAAGCGCGCATGCAATCAAGTTTAGAAGCACTTCCCGTGCTGCAGGGCCTGATGCCAGAAGACCCCAAGAGACGACCTGCAAAAGTACTGTGTATTGAACAAAATAAGTATATTCTAACATTTATTTTATGAATAAGAAACTCATTTAGATAGAAGACAGTTATAAATAATTGGCAGAATATCATTTAGATGGAAGACAGTTACAAATAATTGGCAGAATAAGGTATCTTCCTCAGCATAAAAAATGGTAAACATAGACTCAACAAAGAAAAGTGCCTAGTAGGATACCAGATCAGTTGTTTTTGCCGAAGAAATTCAATAAATGTGAACGGCACTTCAACCATGTTAAATCACTTCAATTGTTAAATACAAGGATAACTTTTCTTCTTTTCCTTTTTAGCATTTCTAGTGCTTTTGACATTTATCATAAACATGATATTCTAAAACATGAAACAACCTACTACATATACATAAGTATCTCATTAATCTTGGAGATTGCAGTTGTATTGAGTTAACAAACCAAATCTATGAACAAAAAACTGCTATCGCTATCACAAAATTATAGTTTTAATTAAAACCAAAGGCAAGGTAAACAATTATACCAAACAGAAACACTTACCCTCTGCTTGTTAAATGCAGTGGCCTTATCAGTTTGATGCATGAGAGTTTGAAATTCAGGAAAATTTAGTACTCTCATTCGCAATACACAGCTTGCAACACACAGAGGCTAGCTCTTGTTAGATAAGTCATTTCTTGTTTGCTCAATTATAATGTTCACCAAATTAAATACATCAAAAGGGCAGGCCGGCATATAAACATCGAGCATTACACAAGGTTCAGGAAAAGGCTGCAATCAAGGGTTGTAATGTAGGCCGTCTAATCCGATGCAAATACTGGTGGCTGATTCCATGCCTAGCTCGAATGCTAAATAAGTCATTTCTTGTTGAGTCAATTAAAATGGTGCCCAAACTTAACTAAATACAAAAAGAAGGCAGTCCAATGCACATGCACACAAATACATACAAAACAAAGAGAAAAGGGAAAAAAAGGGCAGAAGACATGAATGACATGGTTCATGGTTGTTTACCTCCAAGAGAAACATAGGGAATCCTGTGAGCGCCACCAATGTAGATAGCATCAGAAATGATTCCATAAAGGGGCTTAGCGAGCATTGGGAGATTAGCAGAATACTGGACAAGTTGCAACGTTGAGGGATTCAAGTTGAGGCTGTTAGCCATGTGGAAATTAAGAGCAAGCCATGGAAAGCACCTGAAACCTTGAACCCAATAACCAACACCACACAATAACAACATTCCTCTCCTTCCAACTTCCGAAGAAGGAGCAGAAGGACCACCATTACCATTACCATTACCATTTTCTTTCTCATTCTCCACTGTCTTCCGCTTCTTCTTCTTCTTCACCAATAACATAGGTTTATCAATTGCATTGGGGTTTTGGTTTTGGTTTTGGTTTTGGCTTTGGAAGCAAACGATTCGTCTTGAGTATGGCGTCCGTAAAGAAGTTTTTCGCTGCAGTTTATTCAACTTTGGCATAAACGCCATAAATGGTGGGCTTAGAGAGGAAATTGCAGAGTAAATCATAATTTAGGGATAGCGAAAGGGGAGAAAATAAATGAGAATTGCAAAGTTTTGAATAACGAACAAAGACAATTACATTTCTATCATATTGGCTTAAGTTTAAGATAGTGAGGAAGAGAAGACAATACTTGCGGTAGCAGTAGCAATAGTCAGAAAGAATATGCACCGGAGAGATAGAGAGGGGGGATCAAGCGAGGGATCTTCTAGAAGAGTGTATCGGAGGCCGTTCTAAAATTAAAGAATAAATAAATAATAAAGATGTGGAGGGTTCCAGGTTCTGGCAGAGGCATTTTTGTCTACCTTCTGGTGGCAACGCGCCAAAACTTAGATGGGATTGGGACGGGTAGACCTTTGTTCTTGTGAGATTTTGATTGATGGATTAATGGTATTGTTTATGCGACATGAAATGTGATTATGACCTCAACGTTTGAAAGCTGTCTCGGAGATCCCTAGGATTTTGATTTTGGACCGTTGAACCATCAACCATGCGTTTCGAGGGGAATGCTCAAGATTTGCGCTGTTTGGTTTACCATTAGAAAGAAGAAAAGTATATTTAAGTGCATTGACCGTTTCTTTTTTATGTTTAGTATGTTAAAAAGCTAAAAATTATAATTTTTACGTTTAAAAAATCATCTTAAAATTGAATTTATTTTTTTCTTATCAATTTTATTCTTTATTTTTTTATTTATAGTCTCTTTAGTATTTTATTAGTTTTAATTAAAAATATATTTTTCCAATTTTTATATATTATTTTTATTTTAGTAAGTAAATATTAATTTTATTATAAAATTAATTAATAATATCTATTTAAATATCTAAATTAAAATGATAAAATAATATAAAAAAATTATTTAAATTGATGTCTATTTTAGTAATTTTTTATCTAAAAGTAATTTTGAGTAATGTAATCTAAACAATATTTACTTTATTATAATCCATTTTGATATAAAGATTACCAAATATAAATACTTTAACACAAACTTACTTTTCTTCAAAATTAAGTTTGTAAAATCAATTTTATGCAAACTTCCGTTTACAAACTGAAATTCAAACACACACTTAGTCCCGGCCTAAAACCAGTTCAAGACATATTTTATTGGATTCGAATTTGTTATTTTAGACGTTATTTTCAGGTCGTATTCAGTTTATGTTTTTGTCACTCGACAGGATCTAAAATTGGTTTTTGTAATAATATATTAGAGTAAAATTATATATACTTTTATATTTGAATTAATATTTTTTATATTATATGATATTATTTTTGTTTTAAAATTATTTATTTTAGTATAAATATAAGATCGACCTGTTTTATTCTAATTTAAGTCCTGCTCATGAACATTTTTATTTTACGGTTATTGTAAAACATTTTTATTTGTGCATCAAATCATGTAAATCACCATTATAATTATACTCCTCCTCTTCCTTCTCTCCTTTCTTTTTCATTGTCTTTGTTAGAAACAAAAAACTAAACTAGAGAAAGAATTTGTATATTATTGAGTATGTTGTGAAAAGTATAATGTATAAGGGGTATATAAGTCAAAGTCATAAGAGCATAGAATCCTACAATTAACATACAGATATGCTATATAAGTAACAATGATTCTAATTGATCTAATTTGATTCTAATTATTCTCTTAACAGTCTTCTTCTTCTACTAAAAAAGAATAAAAAAATTTGTAACATTTTATTTTATGTATCACGTTTAAAAAATTCTTATGTCATGATTAAAAACTTTCACTGCTATTTTTTTTATAACTCCTCCTCCTACTTCTTCTTCTTATTTTCATACTTTTTCTTGCTTCACACTTTCATAATTCTTATTTTTACACTCTAAGAAGAATAAAAACAAAAAAAAAGAAATAAAAAAAATTATGCAACCTTTTATTTCATTTTTTATTTATCCTTTTTGAAAATAAACATAAAACTTTTTAAAGAAAAACATGTAACTTTATAAATAAAAATACAGAAGTTCTACATGAATAAAGAAGAAAGAAGAAGAATACGAAGCAAAATAATAAAAAAACTGCAGCATAAAATTCAAAACCTTAAGAAATTTTGGTGTCAAAATTAAGAAATTTCAGTGTCACGGTTAAGAAATTACGGTACTATTTTTCACATGAAATAGATTAAGTATGTGATTTCACGTGCATGTCTGTGAACAATTTTATTGGACTTAGACCAACTTGATTGATAAAAATATAATACTTGCATCTATAACGAGATTCATAATATTATATCCAAAAAAATAACTAATTTAATAAAAAAACAAATTTAATTAAACGTCTGCCTAAAATATTTTACAATATTAGTCATAATTAAATTTTTATTAATAACGTTAAAACAATTTTAGTACTTAAAAAAGAGTAAAATTTGGATACACAATAATGATTCATAAATTTTGATAATTCTTTAAACATTAATTTTAAAAATAATTACTTTTGTTGATATGACAATGTATGATTGATAATTTATGTAAAATTATTTTACATTAACAGTATATGAAAATAAAATTCTTAAAAATATTCTATTCATTTTAAAATTTTAATTTAATTTTGATACATTCACAATGCAGAGTTTTATACCATCATCTAACCTGATTCATGCTTTTTGAGAACTTTTAAGTAGTGAGTTTGTTTCTCGTTGGACATAGACTAATAAGAAAAGAGAAGAGAACAAAGCAAATAAATCAAAAGTTAGGGAGCACAGAGAAGACCCTAAGATAAATCATCTATGAACAATTGAAGCAGTGGAGATGATAGTTGCAGCCATGCTCCTGTGTCATAGTTACCACGCACCTCAAATTTTGCCAATGAGCCTGCCACATTGTTTGCACTTTACTAGACCAACACAAATAGTGCTCCCAATTTCTATGGTTTTTGACCTCAAAAATCTTTTGTAGAACAGCCTTCTCTTCATGCTCGTCAGAGAAGCATCAATGACTAATAAGAAGAAACGCATCCAATGACTTGATATCACAGATAACACAGTTAGCACCAACCTCTGAAGCCATTAACAACCCACACCAAATCTCCTAAATCTCTACACGAAGAACACTGACCCCAAGTAGCTTCCTGGGCATACTTGTGGAGGACATAACCAAATCTCGACAACTCTTCCTCCTTGAATACACTTCCATCGCAGTTCAATTTCAAAAAGATTTAATTACTCTGCAAGTTCCTATAGTTTCATCGAATTTTTAATTAAATCCCTATACCTTTTTCTTTTCAATTGAGTCCTTATACCATATAATTTTTTTTCAATTTAGTCTTTATCGGACAAAAACGAATGAAATAACAAAATATTCTGTTATAAAACAAATATTCTCACTATTAGGGTAGAAAACCTAATTGAGGACACATCCATATTTCAAAAATTCTAAAATAACCTTTTGTCATTTTATCCCACACTCACATAGTCCTAGCCCTAAGTTCTTTGTTAAGCTCCCATGGGATCCACCGTACAGTCCTATCTTGCTATGTCTCCTCTACTCTGCGTACCTCGCGTGCTCATTGTCCTTCCGCTCGTTGCCTCACTATGATTCTTAATGAGTGCTCGCGTCTCGCTATGCCATGCCTCCGAACCTCCCTCGCCTCTCTTCTAGGGTTTTGCTACTAGAACTGCTGCTCATCATCCATGTTCTGCCTCTGCAACAACACATGATAATTTTTTTCAATTTTTTTCGAAGGCTGATTCCTTGATGTTATTGATGTAAATTTTATTGTTGATTGGTTTATGAACTGATTAGAAATAAATATCGAAGTGGTTGAAGTTCAGGTGGGGTTGGAGTTTAAGTCACTCGCTTAGTTTATGGATGCTATAAAAGAGCATGCTTTGTTGAATGGAAAGGATAATAGGTATGTCAAGAGTGATAAGGTGAGATGTAGAGTGGTTGTCTCTACTAATTCTGATTACGACTAACTTTCTGCAGATATGTGTCACCTAAATATGCAAGCACTGGTATGCTTAATGAGTGTAGTGATATGTATAGCTTTGGAGTTCTTCTCATGGAGATAATTACAGGAAGATCCCCCATTGATTATTTTAGTCCTCCTAGAGAGGTGATTATTGGTTTTTAAAATGATTTATATTTGTTCATTTGATGAACACCATAGTTACTTAACTCTACTCTTGTTCTTTATTTTGTTTTAGATGAATTTGGTTGATTGGTTTAAGGGAATGGTAGCAAAACATCGTGGTGAAGAGTTAGTGTAAGTACTGCAATTAATTAACTAGTTAATTAAGTGATTATATTGCTCAAATTAGATTCCGAAAAGTTAGAGCGAGAATTTGAGGATTTAAAGGTGATTTTCAGACTCAGTAGGTCTTTCAGAGTCAGAAAATATATTTTCTGCAAAAAATCGTAAAAAATTGCAAACCGGCAGTTGAACCGGTTGAACCGGTTCAAGTCTGCTTGGTGTCGCACAAGAAAAAGTGAAAATAGTCAAAAACCTTTGAAAAATATTAGAAGTCGAAAATCGGGCGTTAATTTTAAAGGTTTGGCCCGAAGTTGGGCCAAACGGGCTAAAAACGCTAACGGGTTAGACTGGGTCCAAGTTGGGCCCAAGCCCAACATATATAATTAATGAACCCTCACCTTATAAACACACACACACTTCAGATTTGAGAGAGGGAAGGAGAGGAAGAAGAGAACACTATTCACACATCTATTCTCTTCGCGATATCTTGAGCTACGGAGCTCCGATTTGCGTGCCGTCAGCGGCTACACGTTCCTTGTGAAGAGCTCTACAAAACTCATATAAGAAACTGGTAAGAAAAGTTCAAAATATTCTCAGTTCCTCTCCTCTAAATTTCGGGTTTCAAGGGTTTTGGCTTAAGTGAGTTCTTGTGATTTTTGATGTTTAAGTTTGCTCTAATCCTTGCTTAGCATTGATTTGTGCTATCAAATCTATTGGACAAGGTAAGAGACATTAAACCCTTGTGATTTTATGTTTATGATGAATCCTAGGTTGATTTGTGGTGATTTATATGTATATAGCTTGATTATTGTGAGTTTGGGAGCTATTGGAGCTTGTTGGTGCTTGTTGGAGCTATATTGAAAGCTTGGTTTAGGGTTAAGAGCTTGCTTGTGCTCAATTTTGAGTTTTGAACGTATTGGGAATCGGCCAAGGTATGGTTTAGGTTTTCTCTATGTAGTATATAATATTCATGGACACTTAGGCTAGTGACCTATAGGATAGGTATGAATTATAA
Source organism: Arachis ipaensis (assembly GCF_000816755.2). NCBI lineage: Eukaryota > Viridiplantae > Streptophyta > Magnoliopsida > Fabales > Fabaceae > Arachis > Arachis ipaensis. The sequence goes on from NC_029789.2 coordinate 109,240,942, forward strand.
TGGTTGATGAGTTGTGAATATTGATGTATGATGATTTATTATGAATTGGTGATGATATGGTGATGATGATTGATTGTGTGAATTTGAAAAGTGAATTGTGATAATATGTGTGATGTTGGAATTGATGAATTGGTAAAGTGGTTGGAAAATGTGAAAGAAGATTAATTCGAATGTGTTATATGTGATATATTGATGTTGAGAAGGAGGAGGATGAAATGTGAAGGAAAATATGGTAAGATAGGTGTAATGTGGCACAAAGTGTAGATTTTGATGAGAAATGGAGTTTGTCTTATTATAACTTTTGCCTCGGTTTTCAAAATCGGTTGAAATTGGCTTAGAATTAAAGTTTATTGAAAACTCTTCGAAACGATATAAAGTTTGAAAGATTTGAAATTTTGTAGAGGAAGTTATGATCATTCAAAGAAGGTGTTGAAAATATGAAATTTTGCAAAGTTGCAGAATTTTAGGATTTCTGATATGTGTGCACACATAGCCTTGTGTGGATGCACAACCCTGCAAAAATCTTGATCTGTGCAGATGCACCGACCTGCAGGGAAATGCGTTCTGCTGGCAGCATTAGCACAGCTTGTGCGCGCACACATCAATGAAGAATTGCGACCTGTGCGTACGCACAGCCCTGTGCGCACGCACACGTCGGGAAGGGTCGTCTGTTGGGGGCGCTAGCACGCCCTGTGCGAGTGAACAGACTTTGTAAATTTTGATACCTGTGCATACGCACACGTTTTAAAACTCTCCAAAGCGTGCGCGCGCACACCACTGTGCGGCCGCACACGCCCTGTTTCTCAAATTTTTCTGTTTTCAACTATTCTACCTTCCCAACAAGGTTGCAAGTTTCTCTAACACCATTTTAGGACTCTTGGGCCTAGTTTTGAATATTTAAAACATGGGAAAAAATTTAATGGCGTTAAATTATATTATTTGGAATACTTAGAAGATGGAGGCCTAGGTTTCGGGTGTTCGGGGGATGGCTTGATAGTATGTGAAGAATGGTTGATGTATGAGATGAGAATTGAGGAACTATTGAGTTTAAAATAGACATGTGAATTGACAGTGGTTGAGATGAGTCTAGGACTCGAAGGAGTGATGAGGAATCACTGATGTATTGAAAATGTTTTCTGAAAACCACTGTACTACTATTTTTATATTGAGATTATGAAACGCTATGCGCCCGGCAGGGACGTGTGGCAAGAGTATCCCGCTTGCATCTCTTCGGATCAATAGAGCGTGCAGGCGCAAAACCCTGGACAGTGATCCGAGCACTATATCTCGGGGGTTCTCATATGATGATTCCGAAGGGCGACATCTCCATGTAGATCTGTCGGGTTGGCAGTTGAACTGACAATGTGATATCACAGCCAATAATGCAGACATTCATCATCTGCATTTTCTATCTGTTTGTATGCTTTGACTACTTGTAATGGTTTGCCTAATTGTATAACATGCCTAATTGCTATTTAAATTAATTGCCTTACATGCCAATACTTATGTTTACTTGCATTGTATATTATCTGTGCTTTCTACTAGGGTTGAGGAGGTTCAGAAGGTGGTGGCGATGGGATTGCATGGAGGATCGGTGGGTGAAGGCTGTGGGACAGCAGTGTATGATTAGAATAGAAATCTCTTAAGATAGAATACCCTGTTCATTTATGATAAGATATATATATATATGCTTTATGATTTTAGTATGCTTTAAGATTGAATCTTGTGATGGATATGAAGGCTAGGATCGCCTTTGGCATCCCGGGGTCTTATATCCTACATCACTGGGCATGTCACCATACTGAGAACTTCCGGTTCTCATACCATATTTCTGTTGTATTTTTCAGATGTAGGTCACAACCCACCTCGGTGAGTTGTCTGGTTGGTGACAGAAGCGGAGGATCCGGATACTTCCTTTTGAGTCTTTTTGATTTATTTTGTATATGTCTCTCACTTTCGTATCTTGTTTTGCCTAGAGGCTTGTATTTGGGAGAAGAAAACTTGTATAAGATGTTTTTACTGTCTGGTTCTGTATATCTGTATATGGCTAGCCGGCTTAAACTCCAGAGGGATGGACCGATTATGCTTCATTGCATACTCTGTGTGTCTTTTCTTTGATGCTATTAGGTTATCTGTTTGATATTGCATAGCATGCTTGTTTGTGAGTGGCTGTTTGGGATAATTGAAGCACTAGGCTTTTGATATTAAGACTGATCACCTTGATATCGATTGTTTGGTGCAGACAGGAACCCTACATGGCTACTGACGGATGAGGTCGAACACGTACACGAGAAAGTAGGAATGAGCGACTGGCCGACAACCATGCCGAGTTCATGGCGGCCATGGCAAACCTTGCAAACACAATGGAAGCTAATGCTGCCGCGACTCTAAAAGCTTTGTAGAGGTTAGGCCAACCGGCCGGAAATAGAAACGGCAACGGGAATGGCAAAGGGAATGCTCATGATAATGCTGAGGGAAACGGTGATAGCACGGGAGGTATTCCGATGACCTTGGCGACGTTCCTCAAGGTTCATCCACCAACCTTCCGAGGATTAACTAATCCTATTGAAGCGAACAACTGGTTCCAAGCTATGGAGCGTGCCTTACAGGTGCAACATGTTCCAGATAATCAAAATGTTGAGTTTGCTGCTTATCAGCTTGCGGGAGAGGTCCAGCACTAATGGCAAGCCGAGTGTCGCTTACTACAGCTCCGAAATGCACATGTTCCTTGGGATGTGTTTCAGATGGCCTTCTACAAGAAATACTTTCCTGAGTCTGCAAGAGAAGCAAAGGAGATGGAACTGATGCAGTTGAAACAAGGTTCCCTATCTGTGGCAGACTACACTAGCAAGTTTGAGGAGCTCTGTAGGTTTTCTAGGGTATGTGATGGTGCCCCAGAGACCTACGAGAGCTAAAAATGTATTAAGTACCAGAGGGGGTTGAAGGATAACATTATGACTGCTGTGGCTCCTATGGAGACTCGTACATTCTTGGACTTAGTGAACAAAGCAAAGGTTGTTGAGGAGTATGCCAAGACAGTGGCGGTGTCCAAGGAGACTCATGGAGGAACCTCTAGTAAGGGGCGTGGCAAGTATTTCCATCTTAGAGGTCAAAGCTTCAAGAGAGGAGGATATGCGCCTCAAGGGCAAGGAGGCTTCAGAAAGAACACTCATGACCATTTTTAGCGTGGCAAAGGAAGAAGATATCAGAGTGGTTGCTACAACATGTGGAAAGAACCCAAATGCGGGTCAAGGTCAACACCAGGGGCGAGTCTTTGCTGTGAATACCAAGGATACTTCCAAGGTGGATCCTTTGATGAGAGGTATATGTTTTATTGGTGATAAAATAATAATTGCATTATATGATACTGGGGCTTCGCATTCATTTGTTTCGTTTGCTAAAGTTGAGGAATTAAGCTTGAAAGTGTCAGGGTTACCATTTGATTTGCATGTACATACTCTGCATCAGACGGTTATAACTAGGTCAGGTTGTAGGCAAGTAGAATTTAAGCTTGAAGGTAGAGACTTTGTGCATGATTTGATTTGTTTACCAATGGTTGGGTTGGAGATGATTTTTGGATTTGATTGGTTATCGAAGAACCGGGTTTTGTTGGATTGTTTTGGACGGACAATTCAGTTTATGCCGAAAGGAGAAAATGGAGTAGTGATAGTTGAAGGTTACTACATGAACTCGGTAATGGTGCACTGTAGTAGGGAAGAGTGTCAGGGTTACATCTTGTTAACTACTAATGCTTCGGACGATGTCCAGCACTTAGATCAGATTCCAGTGGTTAGAGAGTTTTCAGAAGTGTTTCCGGAGGATATTCTTGAATTCCCACCTCAAAGGGAGATTGAATTTGCGATTGAATTGGTGCCGGGAGCCGGACCAATGTCAATTTCACCTTATAGGGTGGCTTCGATAGAGCTGGCCAAGTTAAAGACTCAGTTTAAAGAGTTTCTAAACAAGAGGTTCATTCGACTGAGTGTATCACCGTGGGGAGCGCCAGTTTTATTGGTGAAGAAGAAAGATGGAGGAATGCGACTCTGTGTGGACTACCGACAGTTGAACAAAGTGACTGTGAAGAACAAGTATCTATTACCAAGGATAGATGACTTGATGGATCAATTGCAAGGAGCTGGAGTGTTTTCCAAAATTGATTTGAGATTCGGTTACCATCAGATAAGGGTAAATGAGGATGACATCCCTAAGACTGTAACGTGTGGAAAATTTCCGATTAAGAATTTATAATAAGAATACTGTTGCAAGTACAATTCTTAACCGACGAAAATTCTGCTTATCAATTTAGAAAGGGTTGTCACAAATTTTAGAATAAAATACTGGGAGTAGGAATCCCAGGTCATCTCCCAACGAGTTGACAAAAGAGTGCTATCTTATTAATCAGGAATTTTCTGAGAATTTTTAAGAGCTGGAAAACAGAAAACTAAATGATTGTAAATTAAAGCAATAAAAATCAATGCGAGAATTTATATAATTGGTGCACGAAATTGTGATCTCAACTGCGCCAACAACTTGGTACGCACGATCATAATCTCAACTCTTTTTCACAACTCCACACAACTAACCAGCAAGTGCACTGGGTCGTCCAAGTAATAAACCTTACGTGAGTAAGGGTCGATCCCACGGAGATTGTCGGCTTGAAGCAAGATATGGTCATCCTTGTAAATCTCAGTCATACAGATTCAAATGGTTATGATGTTTTGATAATTAAAATATAAATAAAATATAAAATAAGATAGAGATACTTATGTAATTCATTGGTGGGAATTTCAGATAAGCGTCTGGAGATGCTTTGTTACTTCTAAACTTCTACTTTCCTACTGCCTCCTTCCAACCATGTGTTACCCCCTTCCATGGCAAGCTGTATGATCTTCTCGGATGAAAACAAATCCATATGCGCTGTCACCGCACGGCTAATCATCTGTCGGTTCCCGCTAGCGTCGGAATAGAACCATTGTTCTTTTGCACACTGTCACTTGTGCCCCACATTCGCAGATTTGAAGCTCGTCACAGTCATCCCTTCCCAGATCCTACTCGGAATACCACAGACAAGGATTAGACTTTCCGGATCCTGGATCCTACTCAAAATACCACAGACAAGGTTTAGACTTTCCAGATCCCAGGAATGGCTACCAATAATTCTAGCCTATACCACGAAAGTTCTAATCTTAGATTAGAAACCCAAGAGAATATACTCCAGCTGTTGTCCAATGACTACGTTGAACATCATGTAGATCACTTTGTGGTTGTCAGGCACGTGTTCATAAGTGAGAATGATGATGAGTGTCACGGGTCATCACATTCATCAGGTTGAAGTATGAGAGTATATCATAGAGAAGAAGTAGGCGTGAATTGAATAGAAAACAGTAGTAATTGCATTAATTCATGAAGAACAGCAGAGCTCCACACCTTAATCTATGGAGTGTAGAAACTCCACCGTAGAAAATACATAAGTGAAAGGTCTAGGCATGGCCATGAGGCCAGCCTCCATGGTCTAAGGACTAAACGTCCAGAGATGGTCAAAAGAAGATCTCTAAAAGTAGTTTCTATACTAAACTAGTAACTAGGGTTTACAGAAAATGAGTAACTAAGTGCAGATAGTGCAGAAATCTACTTCCGGAGCCCACTTGGTGTGTGCTTGGGCTGAGCATTGAAGCTTTTTCGTGCTTAGGCTGTTCCTGGAGTTAAACGCCAGCTTTGGTGCCAGTTTGGGTGTTTAACTCCAATTATGGTGCCAGTTTGGGCGTTTTACGCCAAGATGTTTTAGGCTGACTTTGAACGCCAATTTCAGCCATCAAATCTCGGGCAAAGTATAAACTATTATATTTCTGGAAAGCCTAGGATGTCTACTTTCCAACACAATTGAGAGCGCGCTAAGGTCAGAATCCAACAGCATCTGCAGTTCTTTTTCAGCCTCTGAATCAGATTTTTTCTCAGGTCCCTCAATTTTAGCCAGAAAATTCCTGAAATCACAAAAAAACACACAAACTCATAGTAAAGTCCAGAAATGTGATTTTTGAATAAAAAATAATAAAAATATAATAAAAAGTAACTAAAACATACTAAAAACTATGTAAAAACAATGCCAAAAAGGGTATAAATTATCCGCTCATCACAACACCAAACTTAAATTGTTGCTTGTTCCCAAGCAACTAAAAACAAAATAGGATAAAAAGAAGAGAATATACAATAAATTTCAAACTTATCAGTGAACTTAGTTCCAATCAGATGAGCGGAACTTGTAGCCTTTTTGCTTCTGAACAGTTTTGGCATCTCACTTTATCCTTTGATGTTCAGAATGATTGGCATCTATAGGAACTCAGAATTCATATAGTATTATTGATTCTCCTAGTTCAGTATGTTGATTCTTGAACACAGCTACTTTATGAGTCTTGGCCGTGACCCTAAGCACTTTGTTTTCCAGTATTACCACCGGATACATAAATGTCACACACATAACTGGGTGAACCTTTTCAGATTGTGACTCAGCTTTGCTAGAGTCCCCATTTAGAGGTGTCCAGAGCTCTTAAGCACACTCTTTTTGCTTTGGACCACGACTTTAATCGCTCAGTCTCAAGCTTTTCACTTGACACCTTCACGCCACAAGCACATGGTTAGGGACAGCTTGGTTTAGCCGCTTAGGCCAGGATTTTATTCCTTTTAGGCCCTCCTATCCATTAGTGCTCAAAGCCTTGGATCCTTTTTACCCTTGCCTTTTGGTTTAAAGGGCTATTGGCTTTTTCTGCTTGCTTTTTCTTTTTCTTTCTCTTTTTTTTCGCAATTTTTCTGCAAGCTTTGTGTTCACTGCTTTTTCTTGCTTCAAGAATCAATTTTATGATTTTTCAGATTATCAAATAACATTTCTCCTTTTTCATCATTCTTTCAAGAGCCAACAATTTTAACATTCATAAACAACAAATTTAAAAATATGTAATGTTCAAGCATTCATTCAGAAAACAAAAGGTATTGCCACCTGGTGCACGAAATCGTGATCGTGATCTTTCATTCCTTGGTAACGGCGCTAAAAACTCAATATGCACGTTCTTAATCTTAGTTCTTTGTCACAACTTCGCACAACTAACCAACAAGTGCACTGGGTTGTCCAAGTAATAAACCTTACGTGAGTAAGGGTCGATCCCATGGAGATTGTCGGCTTGAAGCAAGCTATGGTCACCTTGTAAATCTCAGTCAGGCGGATTCAAATGGTTATAGAGTTTTAATAATTAAAAGATAAATAAAACATAAAATGGGATAGAGATACTTATGTAAGTCATTGGTAAGAATTTCAGATAAGCGTATAGAGATGCTTTCGTTCCTCCTGAACCTCTGCTTTCCTGCTGTCTTCATCCAATCATTCATACTCCTTTCTATGGCAAGCTGTATGTTGGGCATCACCGTTGTGAATGGCTACATCCCGTCCTCTCAGTGAAAATGGTCCAAAATGCGCTGTCACCGCACGGCTAATCATCTGTCGGTTCTCGATCATACTGGAATAGGATTCAGTAATCCTTTTGCGTCTGTCACTATGCCCAGCACTCGCGAGTTTGAAGCTCGTCACAGCCATCCCTTCCCGGATCCTACTCGGAATACCACAGACAAGGTTTAGACTTTCCGGACCTCAAGAATGACCGCCAATAGTTCTAGCCTATACCACGAAGACTCTGATCTCACGATTAGAATGCAAAGAGATACACATTCAAGCTTGTTTGCATGTAGAACGGAAGTGTTTGTCAGGCACGCGTTCATAAGTGAGAATGATGATGAGCGTCACATAATCATCACATTCATCATGTTCTTGAGTGCGAATGAATATCTTAGAGAAGAAATAGGCTTGAATTGAATAGAAAAACAGTAGTACTTTGCATTCATTCATGAGGAACAGCAGAGCTCCACACCTTAATCTATGGTGTGTAGAAACTCTACTGTTGAAAATACATAAGAACAAGGTCTAGGCATGGCCGAATGGCCATCCCCCATAAAGGTCTAAGATAGCATAAAACTAATCAAAGATCTCCTAAGATGATAGTAAAAAGTTCTATTTATACTAAACTAGTTACTAGGGTTATAGAAATGAGTAAATGATGCAGAAATTCACTTCCGGGCCCACTTGGTGTGTGCTTGGGCTGAGCATTGAAGCTTTCACGTGTAGAGGTCTTCCTTGGAGTTAAACGCCAGTTTGTAACCTGTTTCTGGCGTTTAACTCTGCTTTGCAACCTGTTTCTGGTGTTTAACTCTAGAATAGGGGAGAGAGCTAGCGTTGAACGCCAGTTTATGTCATCTAAACTCGGGCAAAGTATGGACTATTATATATTTCTAGAAAGCCCTGGATGTCTACTTTCCAAAGAAATTGAGAGCGCGCCAGTTAAACTCTTGTAGCTCTAGAAAATCCACTTTGAGTGCTGGGAGATCAGAATCCAATAGCATCTGCAGTCCTTCTTCAACCTCTGAATCTGATTTTTGCTCAAGTCCCTCAATTTCAGCCAGAAAATACCTGAAATCATAGAAAAACATACAAACTCATAGTAAAGTCCAAAAATGTGATTTTTATTTAAAAACGAATAAAAATATACTAAAAACTAAGTAAATCATACTAAAAACTATGTAAAAACAATGCCAAAAAGCGTATAAATTATCCGTTCATCACAACACCAAACTTAAATTGTTGCTTGTCCCCAAGCAACTGAAAATCAAATAGGATAAAAAGAAGAGAATATACTATAAATTCCAAGATATCAATGAAACTTAGCTCCAATCAGATGAGCGGGACTAGTAGCTTTTTGCCTCTTGAATAGTTTTGGCATCTCACTTTATCCCTTGAAGTTCAGAATGATTGGCATCTATAGGAACTTAGAATTCAGATAGTGTTATTAATTCTCCTAGTTCAGTATGTTGATTCTTGAACACAGCTACTTTATGAGTCTTGGCCGTGGCCGTAAGCACTCTATTTTCCAGTATTACCACCGGATACATAAATGCCACAGACACATAACTGAGTGAACCTTTTCAGATTGTGACTCAGCTTTGCTAAAGTTCCCAATTAGAGGTATCCAGGGTTCTTAAGCACACTCTTTTTTTGCTTTGGACCTTGAATTTAACCGCTCAGTCTCAAGTTTTCACTTGACACCTTCACGCCACAAGCACATGGTTAGGGACAGCTTGGTTTAGCCGCTTAGGCCAGGATTTTATTCCTTTAGGCCCTCCTATCCACTGATGCTCAAAGCCTTGGATCCTTTTTATTACCCTTGCCTTTTGGTTTTAAGGGCTATTGGCTTTTTGCTCTTGCCTTTTGGTTTAAAGAGCTTTTGGCTTTTTCTACTTGCTTTTTATTTTTCTTTTTCTTTTTGCCATTTTTTAATTTTTTTTCGCAAGCTTTTGTATTCACCGCTTTTTCTTTCTTCAAGAATCATTTTTATGATTTTTCAGATTATCAAATAACATGTCTCCTTTTTCATCATTCTTTTAAGAGCCAACATATTTAACATTCATAAACAACAATTTCAAAAGACATATGCACTGTTCAAGCATTCATTAAGAAAACAAAAAGTATTGTCACCACATCAAAATAATTAAGCTAGTTTCAAGGATGAATTCGAAATCATGTACTTCTTGTTCTTTTGTAATTAAAACATTTTTCATTTAAGAGAGGTGATGGATTCATAGGACATTCATAACTTTAAGGCATAGACACTTAAATACTAATGATAATGTAATAAGACACAAACATAAACATAAAGTATAGTAAACGAAAAATAGGAAAATAAGAACAAGGAGATTAAGGAATGGGTTCACCTTAGTGAGGGTGACGTCTTCCTCATCTTGAAGAACCAATGGTGCTCTTGAGCTCCTCTATGTCTCTTCCTTGTCTTTGTTGCTCCTCCCTCATAGCTCTGTGATCTTCTCTAATCTCATGGAGGATGATAGAGTGCTCTTGGTGCTCCATCCTTAGTTGTCCCATGTTGGAGCTTAATTCTCCTAGGGAAGTGTTGATTTGCTCCTAATAGTTTTGTGGAGGGAAGTTCATCCCTTGAGGTATCTCAGGGATTTCATGGTGAGGAATTTCCTCATACTCTTGTTAAGGTCCATGATCTCTTATTTTGCAGTCAAATGCTCTACTACTGAGCTGTGGACCCTTGAGATGAATCTCTCCATCTCCCATGACTTGGTAGTGGAAGCTTTTGTCTTCCCTTTCCTCTTTCTAGAGGTTTCTCCGGCCTTAGGTGCCATAAATGGTTATGGAAAAACAAAAAGCAATGCTTTTACCACACCAAACTTAAAAGGTTTGCTCGTTCTCGAGCAAAAGAAGGAAGAAGGTAGTAGAAGAAGAAGAAAATGGAGGAGATGGAGGGAGGTGAGTGGTTCAGCTATGTGTGGGTGGGGTTGGGAGGGGAGAGTGGTGAAGAGGTGATGGGGAAGAGAGAATGAGGTAATTGGTGAAGGGTATTTATGGAAGAGTGTTATGGAAAGGTGTGAAGAGGAGAGAAGAAGAGGTGGGGATCCTGTGGCTCCACAGATCCTGTGGGGTCAAGGACTTAACATCCCTGCTCCAATTAGGCATGTAAAATGCCCTTAGCATGCATGTCTGGCGCTAAACGCCAGCTTGCTGCTTGTTTTTGGCATTAAACGCCCAAATGTTGCCTGTTTCTGGTGTTTAACGCCACTTCCATGCTCTGTTCTGGCGTTAAACGCCAGTGTGGTGCTTGTTTCTGGTGTTTAACGCCAGCTTGATGCTTCTTTCTGGCGTTAAACGCCAGTTTGATGCTTCTTACTGGCGTTTAAATGCCAGTAAGTTCTTCCTCCAGGGTGATCTATTTTTAAAGCTGTTTTTCATTCTGTTTTTGATTTTTCAGTAGTTTTTGTGACTCCACATGATCATCAACCTAAAAAAAACATAAAATAACAATAAAAATAGATATAATTAAATAACATTGGGTTGCCTCCCAACAAGCACTTCTTTAATATCAATAGCTTGACAGTGAGCTCTCATGGAGCCTCACAGATGTTTAGAGCATTGTTGAGACCTCCCAACACCAAACTTAGAGTTTGAATGTGGGGGTTCAATGATGAGCGGATAATTTATACGCTTTTTGGCATTGTTTTTAGTATGTTTTTAGTATATTTTAATTAGTTTTTATTATATTTTTATTAGTTTTTAAATAAAAATCACTTTTCTGGACTTTACTATATGTTTGTGTGTTTTTCTGTGATTTCAGATATTTTCTGGCTGGAATTGAGGGACCTGAGCAAAAATTTGATTCAGAGGCTGAAAAAGGACTGCAGATGCTGTTGGATTCTGACCTCCCTGCACTCAAAGTGGATTTTCTGGAGCTACAGAAGCCCAATTGGCGCGCTCTTAATTGCGTTGGAAAGTAGACATCCTGGGCTTTCCAGAAATATATAATAGTCTATACTTTTCCCAAGATTTGATGGCCCAAATAGGCGTTCCAAGTCAGCTCAAGAATTCTGGCGTTTAACTCCAAAACTGGCACAAAAGCTGGCGTTTAACTCCAAGAAAAGTCTCTACATGAAAATACTTCAATGCTCAGCCCAAGCACACACCAAGTGGGCCCAGAAGAAGATTTCTGCATTAATTACTTATTTTTGTAAACCCTAGGCTACTAGTTCTCTATAAATAGGACCTTTCACTATTGTATTTTCATCTTGGTTCTTCAGGTTCCCTCTCTGGGGCCGAAGCCAATGACCACCATTATCACTTTTGTATTTTCAACGGTGGAGTTTCTACATACCATAGATTAAGGTGTGGAGCTCTACTGTTCTTCATGAATTAATACAAAGTACTATTGTTTTTCTATTCAACTCAAGTCTATTTCTTCTCCAAGATATTCATTCGTTCTTCAACTTGATGAATGTGATGATCCGTGACACTCATCATCATTCTCACCTATGAAAATGTGCCTGACAACCACCTCTGTTCTACTAGCAATGGCTTGAATGCGTATCTCTTGGGTTTCTAATCTAAGATTGGAACCTTCGTGGTATAGGCTAGAATTATTGGCGGCCATTCCTGAGATCCGGAAAGTCTAAACCTTGTCTGTGGTATTCCGAGTAGGATCTGGGAAGGGATGACTGTGACGAGCTTCAAACTCGCGATTGTGGGGCGTGTGACAGACGCAAAAGGATCAATGGATCCTATTCCGACATGATCGAGAACCGACAGCTGATTAGCCGATGTTGTGACAGAGCATCAGGACCATTTTCACTGAGAGGACGGGATGTAGCCATTGACAATGGTGATGCCCAACATAAAGCTTTCGATGGAAATGAGTATGAATGATTGGAAGGAGGCAATAGGAAAGCAGAGGTTCAAGGGGAACAAAGCATCTTCATACGCTTATCTGAAATCCACCAATGAATTACATAAGTATCTCTAACTTTATTTTATGTTTTATTCATCTTTTAATTATCAATCCTCCATAACCATTTGAATCCGCCTGACTGAGATTTACAAGATGACCATAGCTTGCTTCAAGCTGACAGTCTCCGTGGGATTGACCCTTACTCACGTAAGGTTTATTACTTGGACGACCCAGTGCACTTGCTGGTTAGTTGTGCGGAATTGTGACAAAGTGTGATTCACGTTTGAGAGCTCCAAGTCCCTTGGCGCCATTGTTGATGATCACAATTTCTTCACACCAAGTTTTTGGCGCCGTTGCCGGGGATTGTTCGAGTTTGGACAACTGACGGTTCATCTTGTTGCTTAGATTAGGTATCTTTTTTCAAAATTTTTAAGAATGAATTCTAGAGTTTCAAGGTGATGTTCCCACCATCACAAAAGCTGATTGACTCTCATCAATTTAGCTATTGAATGTAATGTCCTACTGAAGCTTGGCCAAACATGTCTAATCTTTTTAGACTGAAGCTTTAGACTAACATTGCATGATTCTTGGAATTCTTATTAAAAGTTTTGATTCTCTTTATTTTCTTTTTCATATAAGTTTCGAAAATCACAAAAATTTTTTTTAAAACCATGAAAATAAAAAATATTTTATGTTTCTTGTTTGAGTCTATTGTCTAATTTCAAGTTTGGTGTCAATCGCATACCAAGTTTTTTGGCATGCAATTGTCTTCATTAATCTTCAAGTTGTTCTTGATGATTTCAGTGCTCTGATCTTTAAATTCTCTTGTTTTGTGTGTTTTGTTGTTTCTCATATGCATTCTCAATTTATTAGTGTCTGCTATATGAAAATTTTTAAGTTTGGTGTCCTGCATGCATTGTTTATTTGATCTTAGTTGCATTTTTATTGTTTCTCATCATTAAAAATCCAAAAATATTTTCAAAATTGTGTCTTTTCAAGTCAATAATACAGAGAATTAAAGATTCAGAACATTCAGTAGAGTAATCAAACAGAAAAAGCTGGGCGTTCAAAACGCCCAGTGAAGAAGGAAAATTGGCGTTTAAACGCCAGCCAGGGTACCTGGCTGGGCGTTTAACGCCCAAAAAGGTAGAGATTTGGGCGTTAAACGCCAGGATGACACTAGAGGGAAGATTTTGTTTTTAATTCACATTTTTTTCAAGTTTTCATAATTTTTCAAAATCAAATCTTTTTCAAATCATATCTTTTCAATAATATCTCTTTCAAAATCAATTTCTTTCCATTTTATATTTATTTTTACTATTTTCAAAAATCCTTGCTTCAATTCAAGATTTACTTCAAAATTTTCAAGTTGTTACTTGCCTATTAAGAAAGGATCAAACTTTAAATTTTAGAATCATATCTTTTAATTTCTTGTTAGTCAAGTAATCAACTTTAATTTTAAAAACTTTCTTTTTCTAAATTGATTTTCAATCATATCTTTTCAATAATATCTTTTCAATCACATCTTTTTAAATTCTGATTTCAAAATCTTTTTCAAAAATCACTTGATTTCTTTCTCAATCTTAGTTTTCGAAAACCAATTACCAAATTTTTAAAATCTCTTACTTTAATTTCAAAAATTTCTTCCCCTCTTCTCACATCCTTCTATTTAAGGGACTAAGACTCCTCATCAAGGTGCAATTCGAACTCTGTCCCTCTTGATAAGTTCGAATTCCCTCTTCTCCACCTCCTCCTTCTATTCTTCTTTTCCTCTGCCACCTCAAGGAATCTCTATACTGTGACATAGAGGATTCCCTACTTTCTTGTTCTCTTCTCTTTCATATGAGTAGGAACAAAGATAAAGGCATACTTGTTCAAGCTGATCCTGAACCTGAAAGGACCTTGAAGAGAAAGCTAAGAGAAGCTAAAGAATAATTCTTTTTAGAGGGCCTAACAGAGCTTTTCAAGGAAGAAGAAACCATGGCAGCCGAAAACAACAATGCCAACAATGCAAGGAAGGTGCTTGGTGACTTTACTGCACCTACTCCTGATTTTTATGGAAGAAGCATCTCTATCCCTGCCATTGGAGAAAACAACTTTGAGCTTAAGCCTCAATTAGTTTCTCTAATGCAACAGAATTGCAAGTTTCATGGACTTCCATTGGAAGATCCTCATCAGTTCTTAGCTGAGTTCTTGTAAATCTGTGACACTGTCAAGACCAACGGGGTTGACCCTGAAGTCTACAGACTTATGCTCTTTCCTTTTGCTGTAAGAGACAGAGCTAGAACATGGTTGGATTCACAACCTAAAGAAAGCCTGAACTCTTGGAAAAAGCTAGTCAATGCCTTCTTGGCAAAGTTCTTTCCACCTCAAAAATTGAGTAAGCTTAGAGTGGAAGTCCAAACCTTTAGACAGAAGGATGGTGAGTCCCTCTATGAAGCTTGGGAGAGATACAAGCAATTGATCAGAAGGTGCCCTTCTGACATGCTTTCAGAATGGAGCATCATAGGAATTTTCTATGATGGTCTGTCTAAACTATCCAAGATGTCATTGGATAGCTCTGCTAGAGGATCTCTTCATCTAAAGAAGACGCCTGTAGAAGCTCAGAAACTCATTGAAATGGTTGCAAATAACTAATTCATGTACACTTCTGAAAGGAATCCTGTGAATAATGGGATAGCTCAAAAGAAAGAAGTTCTTGAGATTGATACTCTGAATGCCATATTGGCTCAGAATAAAATATTGACCCAATAAGTCAATATGATTTTTCAGAGTCTGTCTGAAATGCAAGCAGCAACAGACAGTACTAAGGAAGCTTCCTCTGAAAAAGAAGCTTATGATCCTGAGAACCCAGCAATGGAAGAGGTGAATTATATGGGAGAACCCTATGGAAACACCTATAATCCTTCATGGAGAAATCATCCAAATCTCTCATGGAAGGATCAACAGAGACCTCAACAAGGTTTCAACAACAATAATGATAGAAGAAACAGGTTTAGCAATAGCAAACCTTTTCCATCATCTTCTCAGCAACAGACAGAGAACTCTAAGCAAAGCCACTCTGACTTAGCAAGTATTGTCTCTGATCTAATTAAAACCACTCAAAGTTTCATGACTGAAACAAGGTCCTCCTTTAGAAATTTGGAGGCACAAGTGGGTCAGCTGAGTAAGAAAATTACTGAACTCCCTCCTAGTACTCTCCCAAGCAATACAGAAGAGAATCCAAAGAGAGAGTGCAAGGCCATAAACATGTCTCACATGGCCGAACCTGGAGAGGAGGAAGAGGCAGTGATCTCCACTAAGGAAGACCTCAATGGACGTCTACTGACCTCCATGGAGTTCCTTGATGAGGAACCATGGGAATCTGAGGCTCACACTGAGACCATAGAGATTCCATTGAATTTACTTTTGCCATTCATGAGCTCTGATGAGTATTCTTCCTCTGAAGAGGATGAAGATGTCACTAAAGAGCAAGTTGCTAAGTACCTTGGAGCAATCATGAAGCTAAATGCCAAGTTATTTGGTAATGATACTTGGGAGAATAAACCTCCATTACTCATCAAAGAATTGGATGACTTGACTAGGCAGAGATTACCTCAAAAGAGACAAGACCCTGGAAAGTTCTCAATCCCTTGTATCATAGGCACCATGACCTTTGAGAAGGCTCTGTGTGACCTAATTACTTATCTATGTTAAATTTCTATTTTCTATTGTTATTTTATGTTTTCTGTAGGTTGATGATCATGTGAAGTCACAAAAACAATTGTAAAAGCAAAAACAAAGTGAAAAACAGAATGAAAAATAGAACACCCTGGAGGAGACAGTTACTGGCGTTTAAACGCCAGTAAAGGTAGCAGAATGGGCGTTAAACGCCCAGTCTGGTACCATTCTGGGCGTTTAACGCCAGGAATGGGCACCAGACTGGCGTTTAACGCCAGGAATGGGCAAGAAGCTGGCGTTAAATGCCAGAAATGGGCAGCAGCCTGGCGTTTAACGCCAGGATTGGCAGAAAGGGGGCATTTTGCATGCCACTTGGTGCAGGGATGAGATATCCTTGACATCTCAGGATCTGTGGACCCCACAGGATCCCCACCTATCCCACCACTCTCTCTCTTCTTCACCCATTCACCAATCACCTTAATACCTCTTCCCCCAAAACCCCTCACCTATCAAATCCTACCATTCTCTTCACCACTCACATCCATCCTTCTTAAAACCCTACCTACCTCACCATCCAAATTCAAACCACTTTCCCTCCTAAACCCACCCATAATGGCCAAACCATACACACCCCTCTCACTCCTATATAAACCCATCTTCACTCCTTCATTTTCACATAACCTAAACACCACTTCTCCCCCTTGGTCGAAACACAAAGCCCACTCCATCTCCTCTATTTCTTCTTTTTCTACTCTCTTCTTTCTTCTTTTGCTCGAGGACGAGCAACCTTCTAAGTTTGGTGTGGTAAAAGCTAAAGCTTTTTGTTTTTCCATAACCATTAATGGCACCAAAGGCCGGAGAAACCTCTAGAAAGAGGAAAGGGAAGGCAAAAGCTTCCACCTCTGAGTCATGGGAGATGGAGAGATTCCTCTCAAGGGTGCATCAAGACCACTTCTATGAAGTTGTGGCCAAGAAGAAGGTGATCCCCGAGGTCCCTTTTAAGCTCAAAAAGGGCGAATATCCGAAGATTCGACATGAGATCCAAAGAAGAGGTTGGGAAGTTCTCACCAACCCCATTCAACAAGTCAGAATCTTAATGGTTCAAGAGTTCTATGCCAATGCATGGATCACCAAGAACCATGATCAAAGTGTGAACCCAGACCCTAAGAATTGGCTTACAATGGTCCGAGGGAAATACTTGGATTTTTGTCCGAAAAATGTAAGGTTGGCATTCAACTTGCCCATGATGCAAGGAGATGCACACCCCTATACTAGAAGGGTCAACTTTGATCAAAGGTTGGACCAGGTCCTCATGGACATATGTGAAGAGGGCGCTCAATGGAAGAGAGATTCAAGAGGAAAGCTGGTTCAACTAAGAAGGCATGACCTCAAGCCCGTGGCTAGGGGATGGTTGGAGTTCATCCAACGCTCAATCATTCCCACTAGCAACCGGTCCGAAGCTACTATAGACCGGGCTATCATGATTCATAGCATCATGATTAGAGAGGAAGTAGAAGTTCATGATGTTATATCCCAAGAACTCTACAAGGTGGCAGACAAGTCCTCTACTATGGCAAGGTTAGCCTTCCCTCATCTCATTTGTCACCTCTGCAATTCAGCTGGAATTGACATAGAGAAAGACATCCTCATTGATGAGGACAAGCCCATCACTAAGAAAAGGATGGAGCAAACAAGAGATTCCACTCATGAACAAGAGCATGAGGAAATTTCTCATCATAAAATCCCTGAGATGCCTCAAAGGATGCATTTTCTCCACAAAACTATTGGGAGCAAAATCAATACCTCCCTAGGAGAATTAAGTTCCAACATGGGACAACTAAGGGTGGAGCACCAAGAGCATTCCATCCTCCTCCATGAAATTAGAGAAGACAAAAGAACCATGAGAGAGGAGCAATAAAGGCAAGGAAGAGACATTGAGGAGCTCAAGCACTCCATAAGATCTTCAAGAGGAAGAACAAGCCGCCATCACTAAGGTGGACCCGTTCTTTAATTTCCTTGTTCTTTATTTTCCTGTTTTTCGAATTTTTATGCTTATGTTATTTATGTTTATGTCTTTATTACATGATCATTAGGGTCTAAGTGTCTATGCCTTAAAGCTATGAAAATGAATCTATCACCTTTCTTAAATGAAAAATGTTTTTAAATTGAAAAAGAAAAAGAAGTGCATGAATTTCAAATTTTAAAACAGTTTAATTATTTTGATGTGGTGGCAATACTATTGTTCTTCTGAATGAATGCTTGAACAGTGCATATTTTTGAATTTTATTGTTTATGAATGTTAAAATTGTTGGCTCTTGAAAGAATGAATGGAAAAGGAGAAATGTTATCTAATGATCTGAAAAATCATAAAATTAATTCTTGAAGCAAGAAAAAGCAGTGAAAAGCTTGCAAAAAAAAAAAAGAGAAGCAAGTAGAAAAAGCCAATACCCCTTTAAACCAAAAGGCAAGGGTGATAAAAAGGATCTAAGGCTTTGAGCATCAGTGGATAGGAGGGCCCACAGGAATAAAATCCTGGCCTAAGCGGCTAAACCAAGCTGTCCCTAACCATGTGCTTGTGGCGTGAAGGTGTCAAGTGAAAACTTGAGACTGAGCGGTTAAAGTCGAAGTCCAAAGCAAAAAGAAGAGTGTGCTTAAGAACCCTGGACACCTCTAATTGGGGACTCTAGCAAAGCTGATTCACAATCTGAAAAGGTTCACCCAGTTATGTGTCTGTGGCATTTATGAAACTTAGAGTGGCCTTAGATAGATCAGAGACTATATTTGCTAAGCTAGATGGATTCTGCTCAGAATTCTCTGTCTGTTGCTGAGTGGATGATGAAAAAGGTTTGCTATTGCTGAACCTGTTTCTTCCACCATTATTAAAGCCTTGTTGAGGATTTTGTTGATCCTTCCATGAGAAATTTGGATGTTTTCTCCATGAGAGATTATAGGTGTTTCCATAGGTTTCCCCCATGTAATTCATCTCTGCTATTGCAGGGTTCTCAGGATCATAAGCTTCTTCTTCAGAAGATGCCTCTTTAGTACTGTTGGATGCAACTTGTAATCCATTCAGACTCTGAGAAATTATATTGACTTGCTGAGTCAATATTTTGTTCTGAGCCAATATGGCATTCAGAGCATCAATTTCAAGAACTCCCTTCCTCTGAGGCGTCCCTGACGAGAGGCTTTTTACCAGTAAAGAGATTCATAGAAACAGTTGCGTTGTAGATATAGTCTCTAAACCGACAAGAATCCCTTCGTACAAACGTTTTGGGTGTTACAAGTAACAAACCCCTTTAGAAATTGTTAACCGAGTATTCAAACCTCGGGTCGTCTTCTCAAGGAACTGCGAGGAAGTATGTTCTTATTATTGGCTATAGAGGTTGTAATCGGGGTTTAGAAGATGAGAAGCAAGTAATTTGAATGACAGGTAAAGTAAATGGCAATTAAAAATAAATAAATACTGTAAAGCAAACTTTTGGCAAGGTAAGAGAAGTTGGAGGTCCAACGTAGTTATCTCTCTCAACTATAATGAAAGTTGAATCTAAACTCCACTTGATCAACCTGTACCAGGGAAAGGAAAGTCAAGGGACTAATTAAATTGACCTTTGAATCCTATTTATTTCCTAAGAAAAGGTTGGGATTACTTAAGTTCAGCTCAATTAGCAAGATAACGATTATCAATTATGTTGAGTTTAATAACTGTTGAGTTACTAAATTCTTAACCAGAATCAAAAGGGGAAAAAGTAAAATTGCTGGAATAATAAAAATGTCCTTAGATGGGAAGCAATGGTAACTTAAATCAAAAAGAACAATCATAAACTAAAAATACCTCAATTATCATTAATTCAAATAATAGTCTGTAACATGGAAGAATTCTTAGATCAAATTATAATAATCAATTCAAATGTTGGAATAAATAAATAGAAGTAAAACTAAAATAAAAGAACATTAAACTTGGGATCCAGAGTTACTCTTAAAACAAGAAGAAATCCTAAATCCTAAAAGAGAGAGAGAAGATCTCCCTCTCAACTAAATCTAAATCATTGAAAGGTAAAATATGCGAGCTCTCCTTGAATGGGTGCATTCCCACACTTTATAACCTCTGGTCTATGCTGTCTGTACTTGGATCTGGGCTAAAAAGGGCTTCAGAATTCGCTGGGGGCGTATTCTATAAATTCTGATGCGTGGCCTCTGTCACGCGTCCGCGTGGGTCACGCGGTCGCGTCATTTGGAGCTTTTCCTTGCCACGCGGTCGCGTCAGTCATGCAACCGCGTCATATGCGTTCTGCTTAAGGCGCGCGGTCGCGTCAGTCATGCGGCCGCGTCGCTGCTGATTCGTGCTTGGCACGCGATCGCGTCATCCATACGATCGCGTGGATACCAGTTTCCTTAAAGCTCCGTTTTGCTTTCTCCTTCCATTTTAGTATGTTTCCTTTTCCATCCTTTAAGTCTTTCTTCCTTAGAAAATCTGAAACTACTCAACACACTGATCACGGCATCGAATGGAAATAAAGGTAATTAAAATAATTAATTTTTAAAGCTTAGGAAACATGTTTTTCACAATATGACATAATAAGGAAGGGAGAGTAAAACCATGCAATTAATGTGAATAAGCAGGTGAATGATTGTATAAATCACTCAAATTAAGCACAAAAAAACTCATGAAATATATGTTTATCAACCTCCCCACACTTAAACACTAGCATGTCCTCATGCTAAATCCAAGGTAAATAATTAAGGTTAAAGTGATGGAATGTCATGCAATGCAACCTAATTTAAATGCAACTACCTAAATGAATGATGCATCATGCAACTCTAATTTATTCACTCATATATAAAGCTTACATGTAGCCAAGTTAATTCACATTCTCAAGGAGTCATGTATATATATAGCCAAATCTTAAATAATAAAGCATTTTAGCAAATGAGATGGGAAAGAAAAATTTGTACAAACTTACAAAACAATTAGTAAATTTAAGCACAGATATATGTTGATGAGTTATTGAACCCTCACTGGATTTTGTGTTTACTCTCTAGTCACTCAGTGTTTCTTGGGTTTATTCACTCTATTTTTCTTTTTATTCTTAATTTCTATAGCTTTGTTTTTCATCTAACTAATCATCAATTATAGAATATAGTCATACCAAAAAGTCATGAGATGGTAAGGATAAGGATTTTATGTATAGGGTCAAGTGAGCTAATAAGTGAATCCTTAATTAGACTAAGATCTCACCTAATATACATATTTAGTAAAACAAAATCTCTTTACCTATTTTCCCATATTATCCCACTTATTGTTACATCCTCATGTTTCACTTTTTGCTTTTTCTATTCCATGTGCATTGCTTTTATTTTGCATTAGGGAATTTCTTTTGTATCCCCTTTTTAATAAATGCTGAAAAATAACTCTTTTTTTTAAGGCACATGGCAATTAAAGCACTTTGATTTTCTCATGAACATGCTTCCCAAATTTATTTTATTTCTTTTAACTTCTCTACCTTTTTGTTTCTATCATCCATGTTCCCAAAAGGTTTCCCACATTTAACTCTATTCATGATTTTCTATCTTAAGCTAACCAATGATTCACTTGGGATTTTCTTTTGTTTTTCTACTTAAGGCTAGTAATTTGGCTAAATAGAATAAAGGGGTTTTAAAAGGCTTAAGGGGACTAACAAGGGTAATGTAAAAGGTAGGCTAATTTGGGGTGAGTGAGCTAAAATCAAATGATGGCCTCAATCATTCTCTTGGTATGTATCTATTCTATATTCTATAATTGGACATATAGATTAAAGCAAAGTAAAGAACATCAGAATAAAAAGAAATGTAACACACAGAAATGAAATTATGGTTTGAATGCAACCATACAATTTAAGCTCAAGACTCACAGGCTGTGTGTTCTCTAACTCAAGCATCATATATCATTTATATATTGTATGCAGGTTTAGTTAAAAATTCCCATTATTCTCATAAAAAAATTATTTAGGGTGGCTTTTAAAGTTTTAATGTTCCTCCTTGATGAAATGTTGTCAGCTTAACTACATCATGTAATGCTATATATAAGGTTTGTGGATTTAAATCTGTTATGTTCAATTTCCTAGCTTACTTCCTTTTTATATTTAAACTATTTAAACTATACTATCTTATGCTAAAAAGGGTAAACTATACTAATTAATCCACTAATAAATCAGAATTGCAAACTAAACTAAATAACTAAAATAAACTAAATGGCTAAAATATGAACTAAAGATGCAAAATGCAGAAAATAAAGTAAAAATACATAAAAGCAATGTATAAGTACTCAGAAAATAACAGTAAAAGGAAAAATACAAAAAAATATCCGAAATAAAAGAAAAAGTATGTAGTGGTTCACCAAAATAAACGCCAGAGATGGCGACCTCCCCACACTTAAAAGGAAGCATCGTCCTCGATGCTCAATCAAGCCGGGTGTGAAGGAGTGTCATCACTGGGAGGGATGGTAGCTGGAGTCTCAGTGGTGGTGGTGGCTGAGGGTCTGGCTGCTGTGGCAGAGGTGTGGACTGGATCGGGATCTCAAGATTCGCAGCCTCAATCTGATGTGGGACCGCTGCCTGTGGTGCGGCAGGTGCTGCCTCCTAAGGATGGGTCTCTGCCTCGGGCGCATCCGCCTCCTCCTCAGATGCCTCGGATGGTGTGTCGAGCTCGGAGGAAATGTCGCCAGATCGTATCATCAGCTTTAGGTGCTCATAGCGCCGCTTGTTGCGATGCTCCATCTGGTCAAGTCGTCGGAACAAGCGGTGCACCAGATGATAGACGGGCTCTGTGGCAGGTGGAGGTGCAATGGTGGTAGCAGGGGTAGGTGGTGCAGCAGTGGAGGAAGAGGGTCCAGTAGACAGTGGGGCTGACTTATCAGTAGCAGTGAATGGTGGTGGTCTGTGGCCCAAGGCTAAGAAGTTCTGGCTGTGCGGAATGATCTTCCTGCAATCTGCCGCTGGTGGTCTCTCATCGACTTGGCTGGGAGCCGGAGAATGTCCTCTAAGGCCTCTTCAGTGACCAGAATTTGTTTTCCTCTCAGGTTCACTGCATCTAGGGTGGTGAGGTAGTAGTTGCAGTAGAATTCCCGGACCCAAGATGCGTTGACCTCTGTCAGTATTCTCTCCAGAAAGAACCAGCCCCTTTGCTTAATTTGCTCAGTGGTGTACTGCTGGAGGGCTTCTGGAATCTTCAGAATTCGCTCCAGGTATAGATTTCTGGAGTTTGCAAAAGCCGGGTACTTCAGCTCACAGTACCGGTTTGCAAATTTTATAGGATCAGTCGCAGGGAGCAGCTGGTCAGCTTTTTCCTGCTGTGTGAAGTTCTTCTCCCGCCATGAAGAATCGTGCATTAAAGCAATGATGGACTGGGAGGAATCTCCTCTCTTGCGCTTGCCAGTAGCCTTGCCTTTTCCTTTCCTCTATGAGGCAAACATCCTGAAAAACAGAAAATCAGGATATGGATAAAAATAGGAAAGCAATTAGGCAATTAAATAAAGGAAACTCAAAGCAGCAAGGGAGAAATAGAATAAGGAAAATGAGTAAATGAAATGTGATTGAATTTATGTTAAATGGAAAAATAATCAATATGCCATGTTTAGAAAGTTAGAGGAAAGTGAAAATAATCAGAAAAGAGATTAAAAGTGTTAGTATGGTTAGAATTTGAAAAAGAAATTAGTAAATAAAATTAGGGAGTTAGTAAAGTGCGGGTTAAAGTAAGTGGCATAGAAAAATTCCATATAACAAGGATTCACAGGTAAGAATAGAAGTACTTATAATCGAACAAGGAAAACAAGGTGATGCTGATTCGAATAGAAATAAAGAAAGCAAAAATTGGAATCAGTGAATCACAAATGCAGTTTATGAACCAGGAAATCAAAGAGGAGAAGAATGTCTGCCATAGCATTCATGAAATGGTTTGGGTAAAGCAGAGTAAAACAGAGTTCAGAAATGCCAAACCAAAACATGAATGAAAAATTTTTTTTTTTAAAATTTGGGCAGCATTCCGGCTAAAATTGGATTATCCCGGAAAATAAACAGCAATCATAGCAGTTTATATGAATTTAAAAACTAGCTGCAGTTACCAGCAATGAATAGAAACAGGAAAATTAAGAGTAAAAAGCAGCAATTGCAAGAAATCACAACATATGAACGAGGTCACAGGAACAGCAAAATTGCAGTTATGATAAAACATAAACAGGAACAGTGCAAGTAAACAGACCTAGATCCAATAACCAGAGCCTAAGCTACCTAACAACCTAAAAATCCACTACAGCATGTATATCTATCTATCCTAATGATGAACAGAAACGGAAAAAAGTACAGAAAAAATGACGAACGGATAAAAGGGGGTCGCGTTTTGCGGAACCTGGTAGGCGGGAGGGGTGGAACGGGGAAGAAGGTGGTTGCGGCGGCGTCCGGCGCGGTGTTGCGGTGGCGGCTGAGGTGGTTTGTGGCGGAGGGAGGGTTTAGGGTTAGTGATAGAAGAAGGGGGGGTTTGCGGGTGGGTGGCGGAGGAGGGGGGCGCGGCTGGGATATATATATATATATGCATGAGAAATGCAGAATGCAATGATTAACATGAATGCTATGCATGATTCCAGGTTTAATAAACTAATTTGAAAAAAAAATGAAAGCAATTAACAAGAAATAAATTGAAAAAGAAGCGACCATACCATGGTGGGTTGTCTCCATCCTAGCACTTTTAGTTAAAGTCCTTAAGTTGGACATTGGAGGGGTATCCTGTTATGGTGGCTTATATTTAAATTCGTCCAAAAATCTCCACCAGTGCTTGGAATGCCAATAGCCTCCGGGGTCCCAAACTAAGCACGCAAAGCTTTCGAACAGCTTTAAATATATTGTTAGGCTCCCGGGATGACAAATGTCAGAATAAACTCCAGGATTCCATGCCTTGCTTTTAAATCCGCCTCCGTCTTAATCTACATGTCTCCATTCGGGCGGGTTAAAAAGTAGAATCTCACCTTGGTGACCAAAAATTTTCCGTGATCTATGTGATTGAGCATGATACCAATCCGTGTACTTCGAAGTGAAGCGTGGAACCTTATTGAACCTTGTGCACCAGCTCTAAGTACGAGCCATTTCCCTCTTACTCTTAAAGCCGCAGAGAGCTCTAAGCTGGCCATCTGTTTCAAGCAAACCATATTCAAGTGAACAAGTAAAGTTATATGTTAAGGATTGTACCCACTTGAAACTTGTATTAGGTGGTAATGGCCTTGGGATAGGTGTTTTTGGTGGTTCTGCAAGTTCCGTTTCCTTGTGCTCTTCTGTGAATTCCTCCACTTCTTTGCAAAGATCTTCAATTGTATCTGTGTCCTGGTCAAAGTCTTCTGTGTCTTCCTCATCACTTGAGTCATAGATTGGAGGTTGAGAGAAATCTACCTCTGCATCATCTTCATATTCACTTGGGGAAGATTCTTCGATCTCAGAGAATTCACTTGCAGATGCAAGTTCATCACTAAGAGAGCTAGACTTGTGACTATCATCATCAAGGGAATTTGTTTCTTGGATTATTCCGTCTAATTCTTCATAAATGATTTGGCTTGGAGAAATATCCTCCTTAGCATCAACTGTAGCATCCTGGACGGAGTTTTCCTCAATTCTGGATTCCCATGGAGGTTCAGCATCTCCTAGATCTTCAACCAACTCTTCTTCTTGAACAAAGACAGCTTCTTCTAATTGTTCCAGTACAAATTCATGCTCTGTCTTGTCCACTGGAGTTTCTGGCACTTCCTTCATGCTATGCTCTTCATTGGGCTGTCCACATGGAGCTGTGGTTGATCCTTGTATATTTGAGCGCCTAGAAGCCCATTGAATCATCGCTTGCTCCAGTTGTTTAATGGTTGTTTGAAATTTAATTACTGTTTCTCTTAGGCGATCCTCTGCTTCTTGGGTTGCTGGACTTGGACATGCTACAAAGGAAAGTGGTGGTGATTGGGAGCGAATGGATTGGTATTGGGCTAAGGATGGATCGAACCAAACTCAAAGCGAGAGGGGTGAGAGTTCATAGCAGCAAAAAAAGATAAAAAGGAAAAACAAAAATAAATAAACAAGCAAAAGAAAAATATTTACAATAACCAATAATAAGGCACACGTTAGCAGTTCCCCGGCAACGGCGCCATTTTGACGAGAGGCTTTTTACCAGTAAAGAGATTCATAGAAACAGTTGCGTTGTAGATATAGTCTCTAAACCGACAAGAATCCCTTCGTACAAACGTTTTGGGTGTCACAAGTAACAAACCCCTTTAGAAATTGTTAACCGAGTATTCAAACCTCGGGTCGTCTTCTCAAGGAACTGTGAGGAAGTATGTTCTTATTATTGGCTATAGAGGTTGTAATCGGGGTTTAGAAGATGAGAAGCAAGTAATTTGAATGACAGGTAAAGTAAATGGCAATTAAAAATAAATAAATACTGTAAAGCAAACTTTTGGCAAGGTAAGAGAAGTTGGAGGTCCAACATAGTTATCTCTCTCAACTATAATGAAATTTGAATCTAAACTCCACTTGATCAACCTGTACCAGGGCAAGGAAAGTCAAGGGACTAATTAAATTGACCTTTGAATCCTATTTATTTCCTAAGAAAAAGTTGGGATTACTTAAGTTCAGCTCAATTAGCAAGATAACGATTATCAATTATGTTGAGTTTAATAACTGTTGAGTTACTAAATTCTTAACCAGAACCAAAAGGGGAAAAAGTAAAATTGCTAGAATAATAAAAATGTCCTTAGATGGGAAGCAATGGTAACTTAAATCAAAGAGAACAATCATAAACTGAAAATACCTCAATTATCATTAATTCAAATAATAGTCTGTAACATGGAAGAATTCTTAGATCAAATTATAATAATCAATTCAAATGTTGGAATAAATAAATAGAAGTAAAACTAAAATAAAAGAACATTAAACCTGGGATCCAGAGTTACTCTTAAAACAAGAAGAAATCGTAAATCCTAAAAGAGAGAGAGAAGATCTCCCTCTCAACTAAATCTAAATTATTGAAAGGTAAAATATGCAAGCTCTCCTTGAATGGGTGCATTCCCACACTTTATAACCTCTGGTCTATGCTGTCTGTACTTGGATCTGGGCCAAAAAGGGCTTCAGAATTCGCTGGGGGCGTATTTTGTAAATTCTGATGCGTGGCCTCTGTCACGCGTCCGCGTGGGTCACGCGGTGGCGTCATTTGGATCTTTTCCTTGCCACGCGGTCACGTCAGTCATGTGACCGCGTCATATGCGTTCTGCTTAAGGTGCGCGGTCGCGTCAGTCATGCGGCCGCGTCGCTGCTGATTCGTGCTTGGCACGCGATCGCGTCATCCATGCGATCGCGTGGATACCAGTTTCCTTAAAGCTCCATTTTGCTTTCTCCTTCCATTTTAGTATGTTTCCTTTTCCATCCTTTAAGTCATTCTGCCTTAGAAAATCTGAAACTACTCAACACACTGATCACGGCATCGAATGGAAATAAAGGTAATTAAAATAATTAATTTTTAAAGCTTAGGAAACATGTTTTTTCACAATATGACATAATAAGGAAGGGAGAGTAAAACCATGCAATTAATGTGAATAAGCAGGTGAAGGATTGTATAAATCACTCAAATTAAGCACAAAAGAACTCATGAAATATGGGTTTATCAGTCCCATTACTCACAGGATTCCTTTCAGAAGTGTACATGAACTAGTTATTTACAACCATGTCAATGAGTTCTTGAGCTTCTGCAGGCATTTTCTTTAGGTGAATAGATCCACCTGCAGAATGGTCCAATGACATCTTTGATAATTCAGACAGACCATCATAGAATATATCCAGGATGGTCCATTCTGAAAGCATGTCAGAAGGACACTTTTTTGTCAGTTGCTTATATCTCTCCCAAGCTTCATAGAGGGATTCACCTTCTTTCTGTTTGAAGGTTTGAACATCTACTCTAAGCTTGCTAAGCTTTTGAGGAGGAAAGAACTTGGCTAAGAAAGCCGTGACTAGCTTATCCCAAGAGTTCAGGCTATCTTTAGGTTAAGAGTCCAACCATATTCTAGCTCTGTCTCTTACAGCAAACGAGAAAAGCATAAGACTGTAGACTTCGGAGTCAACCCCATTGGTCTTAACAGTATCACAGATTTGCAAGAATTTAGTTAAGAACTGAAAAGGATCTTCTGATGGAAGTCTATGAAACTTGCAATTCTGTTGCATCAGAGAAACTAATTGAGGCTTTAGCTCAAATTTGCTTGCTCCAATGGCAGGGATTGAGATGCTTCTTCCATGTAAGTTGGAATTTGGTGCAGTAAAGTCACCAAGCATCTTCCTTGCACCTCCACCATTGTTATTGGTTTTGGCCATCTCAACTTCTTTTTCGAAAATTTCAGTAAAGTCCTCTTCAGAGTGTTGTATTTTAGCTTCTCTTAGCTTCCTCTTCAGAGTCTTTTCAGGTTCAGGATCAGCTTCAACAAGAATGTTCTTATCCTTGTTCCTGCTCATATGAAAAATAAGAGAACAGAAAAGAAGAGGAATCCTCTATGTCATAGTATAGAGGTTCCTTTATGTAAGTAGAAGAGGAGAAGAATAGGAGAGTAGAATGGAGAAGAGAGAAGATGAAGAATTCGAATTTCAAATTAAAATAAAAGGAAAATATTTTTGTTTTTATTATATTAATTAATTAGAATTCGAAAATATAAAAAGAAATAAAATAAAATTGAAATTTAAAATAATTAGTTAATTAAAAAGAATTTTGAAAAAAAAGTTAGTGATTTTCGAAAATTGGAGAGAGAAAAGTAGTTAGGAGTTTTGAAAAAGATATGATTGAAATAGAAAACTTTTAAAATCAAACAAAAAGTCAAGTAGTTAATTGAAAAAGATTTGAAAATTAATTTTTGAAAAGATAATAAGTTAGAAAGAATTTTGAAATTTGATTTTTGAAAAAGATATGATTGAAATGATTGAAATTATTTTGAAAAAGATTTGATTGAGAAGATATGATTGCAATTTATTAAAAAAAGATATGATTGAAGAAGAAATTAAAAAGATTTGATTTTGAAAAAGATTTTGAAATTAGCAATCAAAAAGATATGATTGAAAATTAAAAAGATATGATTTTGAAAATTAAAGTTGATTACTTGACTAACAAGAAACAAAAAGATATAATTTTAAAATTTAAAGATTGAACCTTTCTTAATAGGCAAGTAACAACTTGAAAATTTTGAATCTAAAAATTAAATGTTAGTGAGATTTTCGAAAATATGAAGTAAGAATAGGAAAAAGATTTTGAAAATCAATTTTTTTAAAAAAATTTCGAAAATATATAAAAATAAATGAAAAAGATTTGATTTTTGAAAAAGATTTGAAAAGATAGAATTTTGAAATTGAAATTTATGAGTAAAACAAGGAAAGATATATTTTTGATTTTTGAATTTTTAATGATGAGAGAGAAAAACACAAAATTGACACAAAACATAGAAATTATGAATCAAAACATACAATGCATGCAAGAATACTTTGAATGTCAAGATGAACACCAAGAACACTTTAAAGATCAAGATGAACATCAAGACTTATTTTTGAAAATTTTTAAGAAAAGAAAAACATGCAAGACACCAAACTTAGAAATTTTCAAACTTTAGACACTAACAAATTGAAAATGCATATGAAAAACAAGAAAAGACAGAAAACAAAAAAAATTAAAGATCAAACATAGAAAATCATCAAGAACAACTTGAAGATCATGAAGAACACATGCATGAATTTTTTGAAAATTTTAAGAAAAATTAAAAAAATGCAATTGAAACCAAACTTACAAATTAACACTAGACTCAAACAAGAAACATAAAATTTTTTGATTTTTATGATTTTATAAGAATTTTTTTTTGGTTTTTTCAAAAATTATTTTGGGAAAAATGAAAAAGAAGAATTTTTTTTTTGTATTATTTTCGAAAATAAGAGATAACAAAGCTTAAAAATAAAATAAAATTACCTAATCTGAGCAACAAGATGAACCGTCAGTTGTCCAAACTCGAACAATCCCCGGCAACGGCGCCAAAAACTTGATGCACGAAATCGTGATCGTTCATTCCTTGGTAACGGCACTAAAAACTCAATAGGCACGTTCTTAATCTTAGTTCTTTGTCACAACTTCGCACAACTAACCAGCAAGTGCACTGGGTCGTCCAAGTAATAAATCTTACATGAGTAAGGGTCGATCCCACGGAGATTGTCGGCTTGAAGCAAGCTATGGTCACCTTGTAAATCCCAGTCAGGCGGATTCAAATGGTTATAGAGTTTTAATAATTAAAAGATATATAAAACGTAAAATGGGATAGAGATACTTATGTAAGTCATTGGTGAGAATTTCAGATAAGCGTATAGAGATGCTTTCGTTCCTCCTGAACCTCTGCTTTCCTGCTGTCTTCATCCAATCATTCATACTCCTTTCTATGGCAAGCTGTATGTTGGGCATCACCGTTGTGAATGGCTACATCCTGTCCTCTCAGTGAAAATGGTCCAAAATGTGCTGTCACCGCACGGCTAATCATCTGTCGATTCTCGATCATACTGGAATAGGATTTAGTAATCCTTTTGCGTCTGTCACTACGCCCAGCACTCGCGAGTTTGAAGCTCGTCACAGCCATCCCTTCCCGGATCCTACTCAGAATACCACAGACAAGGTTTAGACTTTTCGGACCTCAAGAATGACCACCAATAGTTCTAGCCTATACCACGAAGACTCTGATCTCTCGATCAGAATACAAAGAGATACACATTCAAGCTTGTTTGCATGTAGAACGGAAGTGTTTGTTAGGCACGCGTTCATAAGTGAGAATGATGATGAGCGTCACATAATCATCACATTCATCATGTTCTTGAGTGCGAATGAATATCTTAGAGAAGAAATAGGCTTGAATTGAATAGAAAAACAGTAGTACTTTGCATTAATTCATGAAGAACAGCAGAGCTCCACACCTTAATCTATGGTGTGTAGAAACTCTACTGTTGAAAATACATAAGAACAAGGTCCAAGCATGGCCGAATGGCCAGCCCCCATAAAGGTCTAAGATAGCATAAAACTAATCAAAGATCTCCTAAGATGATAGTAAAAAGTTCTATTTATACTAAACTAGTTACTAGGGTTATAGAAATGAGTAAATGATGTAGAAATTCACTTCCGGGCCCACTTGGTGTGTGCTTGGGCTGAGCATTGAAACTTTCACGTGTAGAGGTCTTCCTTGGAGTTAAACGCCAGTTTGTAACCTATTTCTGGCGTTTAACTCTGCTTTGCAACCTGTTTCTGGCGTTTAACTCTAGAATAGGGCAGAGAGCTGGCATTGAACACCAGTTTGCGTCATCTAAACTCGGGCAAAGTATGGACTATTATATATTGCTGAAAAGCCCTAGATGTCTACTTTCCAACGAAATTAAGAGCACAGCATTTGGACTCCTGTAGCTCCAGAAAATCCACTTTGAGTGCAGGGAGATCAGAATCCAACAGCATCTGCAGTCCTTCTTCAACCTCTGAATCTGATTTTTGCTCAAGTCCCTCAATTTCAGCCAGAAAATACCTGAAATCACAGAAAAACACACAAACTCATTGTCAAGTCCAAAAATGTGATTTTTATTTAATAACGAAGAAAAATATACTAAAAATTAACTAAATCATACTAAAAGCTATGTAAAAACAATGCCAAAAAGCGTATAAATTATCCGCTCATCACCACCACATCAAAATAATTAAACTAATTTCAAGATATTATTCAAAACCATGTACTTCTTATTCTTTTGTAATTAAAAACATTTTTCATTTAAGAAAGGTGAAGGATTCATAGGACATTCATAGCTTTAAGACATAGACATTAGACACTAATGATCATGTACTAAAGACACAAACATGAATAAACATAGAGCATAGTAAATGAAAAGCAGAAAAATAAGAACAAAGAAATTAAAGAATGGGTCCACCTTAGTGATGTCGGCTAGTTCTTCCTCTTGAAGATCTTATGGAGTGCTTGAGCTCCTCTATGTCTCTTCCTTGCCTTTGTTGCTCCTCCCTCATGGCTCTTTGATCTTCTCTAATTTTATGGAGGAGGATGGAATGCTCTTGGTGCTCAATCCTTAGCTGTCCCATGTTGGAACTTAATTCTCCTAAGGAGGTGTTGATTTGCTCCCAATAGTTTTTTGGAGGAAAGTGCATCCCTTGAGGCATCTCAGGAATTTCATGATGAGGACTTTCCTCATGCTCTTGTTGAGGTCCATGAGTGGGCTCTCTTGTTTGCTCCAGCCTTCTCTTAGTGATGGACTTGTCCTCTTCAATGAGGATGTCTTCCTCTATGACAATTTTAGCTGAATTGCATAGGTGACAAATGAGATGAGGGAAGGCTAATCTTGCCAAAGTAGAGGGCTTGTCCGCCACCTTGTAGAGTTCTAAGGATATGATCTCATGAACTTCTACTTCCTCTCTAATCATGATGCTACGGATCATGATAGCCCGGTCTATTGTAACTTCAGACCGGTTGCTAGTAGGAATTATAGAGCGTTGGATGAACTCCAACCATCCCCTAGCCATGGGTTTGAGGCCAAGCCTTCTTAGTTGAACCGGCTTACCTCTTGAATCTCTCTTCCATTGAGCACCTTCCACACAAATGTCCCTAAGGACTTGGTTCAACCTTTGATCAAAGTTGACCCTTCTAGTGAAAGGGTAAGGATCTCCTTGCATCATAGGCAAGTTGAATGCTAACCTCGCATTTTTCGGACTAAAATTCAAGTATTTCCCCCGAACCATTGTGAGCCAATTCTTTGGGTTCGGGTTCACACTTTGGTCATGGTTCTTAATGATCCATGCATTAGCATAGAACTCTTGAACCATTAAGATTCCGACTTGTTAAATGGGGTTGGTGAGAATTTTTCAACCTCTTCTTCGAATCTCATGTCGGATCTCCAGATATTCACTCTTTTTGAGCTTGAAGGAGACCTCGGGGATCACCTTTTTCTTGGCCGCAACTTCATAGAAGTAGTCTTGATGAACTTTTGAGATGAATCTCTCCATCTCCCATGACTCGGAGGTGGAAGCAATTGCCTTCCCTTTCCTCTTTCTAGAGGTTTCTCCGGCCTTCGGTGCCATTAATGGTTATGGAAAAACAAAAAGCTTAAGCTTTTCCCACACTAAACTTAGAAGATTTGCTCGTCCTCGAGCAAAAGAAGAAAGAAAGGAGTAGAAGAAGAAGAAATGGAGGAGATGGAGGGGGAGTGTAGGTTCGGCCAAGGTGTGTGGAGTGTGTATGATATGTGGAAATGAAGGTGGTAAGGAGGGGTATTTATAGGGTAAGGGAGATAGGGTATTCAGCAATGTGTGAGTGGGTTTGGGAGGGAAATGGTTTGAATTTGAATGGTGAGGTAGGTGGGGTTTAATGATGGATGGATGTGAGTGGTGAAAAGGTTGTGGGGAAGAGGGTAGGATTTGATAGGTGAAGGGTATTTGGGAAAGAGGTATTGAGGTGAAAAGGTTGTGGGGAAGAGGGTAGGATTTGATAGGTGAAGGGTATTTGGGGAAGAGTGTTATGGAAAAGTGTGAAGAGGAGAGAAGAACAGGTGGGATAGGTGGGGATCCTGTGGGGTCCACAGATCCTGTGGTGTCAAGGAATTTGAGTCCCTTCACCATTATGGCATTCAAACGCCCATTCTGTGCCAAATCTGGCGTTTAACACCAGCTCTGCTACCTTTCCTGGCGTTAAATGCCAGTCCTAATACCTTTCCTGGCGTTAAACGCCACTCTGCTGCCCATTTCTGGCGTTAAACGCCAGCCAGATGCCCATTTCTGGCATTTAACGCCAGCCTGTGCCAGACAGCCCTTTCTGGTATTAAACGCCCAGAGTGCTGCCTATTCTGGCGTTTAACGCCCAGAATGCTGCCAGGATGGGCGTTAAACGCCCATTCTGCTATCCTTACTGGCGTTTAAATGCCAGTAAGCCTGTCCTCCAGGGTGTGCTATTTTTAATGCTGTTTTTCATTTTGTTTTTGATTTTTCAGTTGTTTTTGTGACTTCACATGATCATCAAGCTAAGGAAAACATAAAATAATAATGGAAAATAAATAAATATAATTAAATAACATTGGGTTGCCTCCCAACAAGCGCTTCTTTAATGTCAATAGCTTGACAGTGAAGCTCTTAGAGAGCTTCACAGAGACTCAGAGCTTGATGTTGGCCTCCCAACACCAAACTTAGAAGTTGAGTATGGGGGCTTTGTTTGACTCTGCATTGAGAGAAGCTTTTCATGCTTCCTATCCATGGTTACAGAAGAAGATCCTTGAGCTTTAAACACAAGGTAGTCCTCATTTAGTTGAAGGACTAGCTCTCCTCTCTCCACATCAATCACAGCTCTTGCTGTGGCTAGGAAGGGTCTTCCAAGGATGATGGATTCATCTTCATCCTTCCCAGTGTTTAGGATTATGAAATCAGCAGGGATGTACAGGCCTTCAACCTTTACCAAGACATCCTCTACAGGTCCATAAGTCTGTTTCCTTGAATTGTCTGCCATCTCTTGTGAGATTCTTGCAGCTTCCACCTCAAAGATTCCTAGTTTCTCCATTACAGAGAGTGGCATGAGGTTTATACTTGAACCAAGGTCACACAGAGCCTTCTCAAAGGTTATGGTGCCTATGGTACAAGGTATTAAGAACTTTCCAGGATCCTCTTTCTTTTGAGGTAATTTCAGTTGAACCAGATCATTCAGTTCATTGATGAGCAATGGAGGTTCATCCTCCCAAGTCTCATTACCAAATAACTTGGCATTCAGCTTCATGATTACTTTTAGATACTGAGCAACTTGCTCTTTAATAATATCTTCATTTTCTTCAGAGGAAGAATACTCATCAGAGCTCATGAATGGCAACAGTAAGTTCAGTGGAATCTCTATGGTCTCTATATGAGCCTCAGATTCCTTTGGTTCCTCATTAGGGAATTCCTTGAAGGCCAGTGGACGTCCATTGAGGTCTTCCTCACTAGAAATCACTACCTTTCCCTCCTCTCCAAGTTCGGCCGTGTGGGATATATTGATGGCCTTGCACTCTATTTTTGGATTCTCTTCTGTATTGCTTGGGAGAGTACTGGGAGGGAGTTCAGTAACTCTTTTACTCAGCTGACCCACTTGTGCCTCCAAATTTCTAATGGAGGACCTTGCTTCATTCATGAAATTGGGAGTGGTATTAGATATATCAGAGACTACAGTTGCTAAGTCAGAGTGGCTCTGCTTAAAATTCTCTGTCTGTTGCTGAGAAGATGATGGAAAAGGTTTGCTATTGCCAAACCTGTTTCTTCCACCATTATTATTATTGAAGCCTTGATTAGGCTTCTGTTGATCCTTCCATGAGAAATTAGGATGATTCCTCCATGAAGGATTATAGGTGTTTCCATAGGATTCTCCTATGTAATTCACCTCTTCCATTCCAGGATTCTCAGGATCATAAGCTTCTCCTTCAGGGGAGGCTTCTTTAGTACTGCCTGATGCAGCTTGCATTTCATTCAGACTCTGAGAAATCATATTGACTTGCTGAGTCAATATTTTGTTCTGAGCCAGTATGGCATTCAGAGTATCAATCTCAAGAACTCCTTTCTTCTGAGTTGTCCCATTACTCACAGGATTCCTTTCAGAAGTGTATATGAACTGATTATTTGTAACCATTTCAATGACTTCCTGGGCTTCTGCAGGCATCTTCTTTAAATGAAGAGATCCTCCAGCAGAGTGATCCAATGACATCTTGGACAATTCAGACAGACCATCATAGAATATACATATGATGCTCCATTCTGAAAACATGTCAGAAGGACACCTTCTGATCAATTGCTTGTATCTTTTCCAAGCTTCATAGAGGGATTCTTCTTCCTTCTGTCTGAAGGTTTGGACTTTCACTCTAAGCTTGCTCAACTTTTGAGGTGGAAAGAACTTGGCCAAGAAAGCATTGACCAGTTTTTCCCAAGAGTTCAGGCTTTCTTTTGGTTTTGAGTCCAACCATGTCCTAGCTCTGTCTCTTACTGCAAAAGGGAAAAGCATAAGTCTGTAGACCTCGGGATTAACCCCATTGGTCTTAACAGTGTCACAGATTTGCAAGAATTTAGCTAAGAACTGATGAGGATCTTCTAATGGAAGTCCATGAAACTTGCAATTCTGCTGCATTAGAGAAACTAATTGAGGCTTAAGCTCAAAGTTGTTTGCTCCAATTGCAGGAATTGAGATGCTTCTTCCATAGAAGTCAGAAGATGGTGCAGTAAAGTCACCAAGCATCTTCCTTGCATCTCCACCATTGTTATTGGGTTTGGCTATGTCTTCTTCTTTTTCGAAAATTTCTGTAAAGTCCTCTCCAGAGTGTAGTACTTTAGCTTCTCTTAGCTTCCTCTTCAAAGTCCTTTCAGGTTTAGGATCAGCTTCAACAAGGATGTCTTTATCCCTGTTCTTGCTCATATAAAAAAGAAGAGAACAGAAAAGAAGAGGAATCCTGTATGTCACAGTATAGAGATTCCTTTATGTGAGTAGAAGAATAGAAGAATAGAAGAATGAGGTAGAGAGAGAATAAGAAGAATTCGAACACAGAGAGAGGGAGAGGGTTCGAATTATGAGTAGAAGAGAAGTGTTTGTAAATAAATAAATAAATAGAAAGAGATGAGAGAGGGAGTATTCTAATATTAATTTAAAAGAAAAGAAAAATATTTTTGTTTTTATTTTAATTATTGGTTAGTATTCGAATTTATTAAAAGAAATAGAAGAAAATTAAAATTTAAAATAATTGGTTAATTAAAAAGATTTTTAAAAAAGTTGTTAGTTGTTTTCGAAAATTAGAGAGAGAAAAGTAGTTAGGTATTTTTGAAAAAGATAAGAAATAGTAAATTTTTAAAATTAAAACAAACAAGTCAAGTAGTTAATTGAAAAAGATTTGAAAATAAACTTTGAAAAGATAAGAAGTTAGAAAAAGATTTTGAAATTAAAATTTTAAAAAGATATGATTGAAATTTATTTTGAAAAAGATTTAAAAATAAATTTTGAAAAGATAAGAAGTGAGAAAAAGATTTTAAAATTAAGTTTTGAAAAAGATATGATTGAAATTTATTTTGAAAAAGATTTGAAAAGAAAAATAAAAAGATTTGATTTTTAAAATTAAAGTTGATAACTTGACTAACAAGATACTAAAAGATATGATTCTAGAATTTAAAGATTGAACCTTTCTAAACATGAAAGTCACAAACTTGAAAATTTTGAATCAAAACATTAAATATTAGCAATAATTTCGAAAATATGAAATAAAATTATGAAAAAGATTTTGAAAAATTATTTTGAAGAATTTTCGAAAAAGCATGAAAGAAAAATGAAAAAGATTTGATTTTTGAAAAAGATTTGGAAAGATAAAATTTTTAAATTGAAATTTTGACTTGACTAATAAGAAACAACTAAATTTTAAAAATTATTTGACCAAGTCAATCTAAGATTTCGAAATTTATGAGTAAAATAAAGAAAAGATATTATTTTTTATTTTTTGAATTAATGAAGAAAGAGAAAAACAACAAAAAGACACAAGACAAAAAAATTTAAGATAAAAACAAATAATGCATGCAAGAACACTTTGAATGTCAAGATGAACACCAAGAACACTTTGAAGATCATGATGAACATCAAGAACATATTTTTGAAAATTTTTAAGAAAAGAAACACATGCAAGACACCAAACTTATAAATTTTTAATGTTTAGACACTATGAATTCGAAAATGCACATGAAAAACAACAAAAAGCACAAAACAAGAAAATCACAAGATTAAACAAAGAAAGTTATCAAGAACAACTTGAAGATCAATGAAGAACACAATGCATATATTTTTGAAAATTAAAGAAAAATTAAAAAGGTGCAGTTGACACCAAACTTAAAATTTGACACTAGACTCAAACAAGAAACACAAAATTTTTTTGGTTTTTATGATTTTATTAAATTTTTTGTATATTTTTCAAAAAATTTTTGGAAAAACAAAAAAGAAGAAAAAAAATTTTGAAAGATTTTTGAAAACTTTTTGAAAATAAAATAAAGGTTGAAACAAGAAGAAAATTACCTAATCTAAGCAACAAGATGAACCGTCAGTTGTCCAAACTCGAACAATCCCCGGCAACGGCGCCAAAAACTTGGTGCACGAAATTGTGATATCAACTGTGCCAACAACTTGGTACGCACGATCGTAATCTCAACTCTTTTTCACAACTCCGCACAACTAACCAGCAAGTGCACTGAGTCTTCCAAGTAATAAACCTTACGTGAGTAAGGGTCGATCCCATGGAGATTGTCGGCTTGAAGCAAGCTATGGTCATCCTTGTAAATCTCAGTCAGGCAGATTCAAATGGTTATGATGTTTTGATAATTAAAATATAAATAAAATATAAAATAAGATAGAGATACTTATGTAATTCATTGGTGGGAATTTCAGATAAGTGTCTGGAGATGCTTTGTTACTTCTGAACTTCTGCTTTCTTACTGCCTCCTTCCAACCATGCGTTACCTCTTTCCATGGCAAGCTGTATGATCCTCTCGGATGAAAACAAATCCATATGCGCTGTCAAATGGTTATGATGTTTTGATAATTAAAATATAAAATAAGATAGAGATACTTATGTAATTCATTGGTGGGAATTTCAGATAAGTGTCTGGAGATGCTTTGTTACTTCTGAACTTCTGCTTTCCTACTGCCTCCTTCCAACCATGCGTTACCTCTTTCCATGGCAAGCTGTATGATCCTCTCGGATGAAAACAAATCCATATGCGCTGTCACCGCACGGCTAATCATCTGTCGGTTCCCGCTAGCGTCGGAATAGAACCATTATTCTTTTGCACACTGTCACTTGTGCCCCAAATTCGCAGGTTTGAAGCTCGTCACAGTCATCCCTTCCCAGATCCTACTCGGAATACCACAGACAAGGTTTGGACTTTTCAAATCCTGGATCCTACTCGTAATACCACAGACAAGGTTTAGACTTTCCAGATCCCAGGAATGGCTGCCAATAATTCTAGCCTATACCACGAAGGTTCTAATCTTAGATTAGAAACCCAAGAGAATATACTCCAGCTGTCGTCCAATGACTACGTTTAACATCATGTAGATTGCTTTGTGGTTATCAGGCACGCATTCATAAGTGAGAATGATGATGAGTGTCACGGGTCATTACATTCATCATGTTGAAGTACGAGAGTATATCTTAGAGAAGAAGTAGGCGTGAATTGAATAGAAAATAGTAGTAATTGCATTAATTCATGAAGAACAGCAGAGCTCCACACCTTAATCTATGGAGTGTAGAAACTCCACCATAGAAAATACATAAGTGAAAGGTCTAGGCATGGCCGTGAGGCCAGCCTCCATGGTCTAAGGACTAAACGTCCAGAGATGGTCAAAAGAAGATCTCTAAAAGTAGTTTTTATACTAAACTAGTAACTAGGGTTTACAGAAAATGAGTAACTAAGTGCAGATAGTGCAGAAATCCACTTCCGGGGTCCACTTGGTGTGTGCTAGGGCTGAGCATTGAAGCTTTTTCATGCTTAGGCTGTTCCTGGAGTTAAACGCCAGCTTTGGTGCCAGTTTGGGCGTTTTATGCCAAGATGTTTTAGGCTGACTTTGAACGCCAGTTTCGGCTATCAAATCTTGGGCAAAGTATAAACTATTATATATTGCTGGAAAGCCCAGGATGTCTACTTTCCAACACAATTAAGAGCGTGGCAATTGGGTTTTTGTAGCTCCAGAAAATCCACTTCGAGTGCAGAGAGGTCAGAATCCAACAGCATCTGCAGTCCTTTTTCAGCCTCTGAATCAGATTTTGCTCAGGTCTCTCAATTTCAGCCAGAAAATACCTGAAATCACAGAAAAACACACAAACTCATAGTAAAGTCCAGAAATGTGATTTTTGAATAAAAACTAATAAAAATATAATAAAAAGTAACTAAAACATACTAAAAACTATGTAAAAATAATTGCAAAAAGGGTATAAATTATCCGCTCATCAATAATCAAGATAAAAGCCTTGACCAGGAGAAGATTAATTGGAAGTTCTATCCTTGTTGGATTTTCTCAAGTGTAATAGTAAGAGGTTGTTATTTTTACTTAGTTAACCCTTACCGAATAAAGGAAAGTCAAGTAATTGAGCTAACTCTAATTCACAAGTCGTAACCCTTTCCTGTGGAAGGATTAGCGTTAGCGAATAGAGAGCTAGCCAATAACTTCCAATTAAAATTGACACTTGAGTATTCCAACTCAATGGTCTCCTTTTAATCAACTCCCAAGTCAAGTTAGGAGTCTACTCCATTGACATGAATGCCATTTTCATAAACCATAAAAGGGAATAAAAAGAAGACATGGTAATTTAAATAAAATAACAACAGAAAATTAATTAAAGGTAAAAATAACTCTTTGCATTAATAAATTCCAAAGTCAAACATATCTATCTGAACAGGGTTAATGGAAGATAAAAGTAAGGGAATAAGGAAACAAACTAGAATAATAGAAACTTCAACGGAGGTAGTAACTCTTCTCAATATCCAAATCAAAAGCATAAAACTCTAAAACTATAAATATGAAGAACCCTAGAGGAAGTAGTAGAATTCTCTCTAAGATTCCAAAACTAAACTAAAACTATGCGTAATGTGAATGTGTGTTGAGTCTCTGCTGTCCCCTGGCTCTAGTATGTGTTTCTGGGCCAAAAACAGGGTCCAAACTCAGCCCAAAATTGCCCCCAGCATTTTCTGCACGTGGCACATGTCACGCGTACGCATCAGGTACGCGCACACGTCGCTGTGCAAATCTCCAAATCACGCGCACGCGTCAGGTATGCGCACACGTTGCTCCTCGCTGGTGATCTCCTTTAATTCTTGTGCTCCTTCCATTTATGCAAGCTTCCTTTCCATCCTCTAAGCCATTCCTGCTCTATAAAGCTTGAA
Organism: Arachis ipaensis; assembly: GCF_000816755.2. Lineage (NCBI taxonomy): Eukaryota > Viridiplantae > Streptophyta > Magnoliopsida > Fabales > Fabaceae > Arachis > Arachis ipaensis. The sequence goes on from NC_029789.2 coordinate 109,281,888, forward strand.
AACACTTAACACACATATCACGACATCGAATGGTATAAAAGGGAATTAAAATACACAATTTAAAGCCTTAGGAAGCAAGTTTTCAATCATATAGCAAAATTGGGAAGGAATTATAAAACCATGCAAATTATATGAATAAGTGTGCAAACACTTGATAAAAACCACTCAATTAAGCATAAGATAAACCATAAAATAGTGGTTTATCAATCTCCCCACACTTAAACATTAGCATGTTCTCATGCTAAGCTCAAGGAGATAGAAAGAATGAATGGGAAAAAGTAAGACTCATGCAATGCAACCTATGTATATGAATGCAACTATATGCTAAGATGTTTCTATCTACTTGGTTAAAAGTAAACAAGTTCTCCAAGACAAACATAAATAAGATTGCACCAATTCAAATCATACAATAAAAGACAAGTAAACTTGTAAGAAAATAGCTCATGAAAGCAGGGAACACAGAATCAAGCATTGAACCCTCACTGGTAGTGTATATGCACTCTAATCGCTCAAGTGTCTAGGGTTAATCCACTCTACTCATCTCTAGTCATGCTTTCTAAAACTTTATTCTTCATCTAACTAATCAACAAATATTTAATGTACAAATGCAAACATCATGAGGTCTTTTCAAGGTTGTAATGGGGCTAAGGTAAGGGTGAAGATATATATATGGCCAAGTGAGCTATAATATGAATCTTTGACTAACCTAAGTTTTCACCTAACATACATACACTCTATATAACTCTAAAATCATGCCTAGCTACCCATAATCCCACTTTTGTATATTTCACATGCTTATGTATCAAATTTTCTTTAATTTCACCACATATGCATTGATCTTTTATTAGACTTAGCATTGGGGTAATTTTATCCCCTATTTATTTATTTATATTGTAATAATATTTTTGGTTTTTTTATTTTTTATTTTTAATTTTTTTAAAGATAAAAATAAAAGCAAACATAACATATCAATGCATATGATTTTTCTGGTTTCACATAAGTATGCACCCAAAATTCTAATATCTTGTCAATAAAACTCAACACTTTCTCATCAACCCAAGTTCCCACAATTCCGCATACTTAGTTGACACACAATCTCTATCTTCAGCTAACCAAAGATTCAATTAGGGTAATTAATTGTTTTTCTGCTTCAAGCTAGTGATGTGGTAAAATATAGAACAAATGGGGATTAAAAGGCTCAAAGTGGCAAACAAGGGTAATTGAAGTGGTAGGCTATTTGGGATAAGTGAGTTAATAACAAATGATGGCCTTAATCATATGCATACATGCAAATACACTAAACAATGGACATATAGAATGGAACAAAGTAAAAATTGCAATCATAGAGAAGCAAACACATAAGAATAAAAATTATGGTTAAATAGTGTAACCATATATAATTAAGCTCAAAATATCATAGGTTGTGTGTTCTTAGCTATAAGCCATGTTCCAAATACAATCTTTAAACAAGTTTAACACAAATTTCAATTTAAATTAGTGAAATACTATAAAATAGGGTCTTGAAAGGAAACTCATTACTTTAACCAAGCAAAGTATACATGCAAGCAATTATTATCATGCAATCTATCCTATCTAACAAAAGAAAAACTGAAATATTGGTGTTACGAGAGAGAAATTACCTCCGAAAGTCAAGGACTGACCTCTCCACACTTAAGGCTTGGCACGGTCTTCCGTGCCATCAATAAGGAGCAAGGTAGGGCTGGAAGCATTGCCTCAGCCGTCTGGTTCTCCATGGCTCCCTGTGCTACTGGATGAAGGGGAATCCAGGGTATCCTTCTCTTCTAGAGGTGGGTGAGCACTAGCAATGAGCTCCTTCAGATAGATGTATCGGTGCTTGTTGCGGCGCTCCATTCGCTCCATCTGCCGGTCTTACCGGTCCAACCTCTGAATGATCTGAAGGAACATCTGAGTAGTGGATAGTGTAGGAGGTGTGGGTGATGGTGGGGCAGATGTGGAAGGAGTATCTGAAGATGGGCCAGGATGTCGGCTAGCAGAGGGTACTGGGGGTCTGATGTACTTCCCGTTCGGAACATACTGATCAGCTCTTGGGATCATTTCCTTGGTATCCCCAGCCCTATAAGAGACTCCTGCTGCAGAGACAAGATCCAAAACTAAGTCAGGGAAGGGTAGGTTACCCGCAATCTGTACGTGTCCCATGGCCGGCCAGATGTGTCTGGGTAAGTTGAGTGGTTGCTCGGTAAGGATGCACCAGATAAGGACGGCCATGTCTGCAGTGAAGGTGGACTCGTAGGTGCTCGGAAAGACATAGTGGGACATTATCTGGGCCCACACGCGAGCCTCCAAAGTGAGTGCAGGAGTTGCGATGCTCTTAGGCCGAGTCTGATGCTATCCGTAGATCCACTTGCTGCTAGGTTGTGCTATGACACCAAGGACGCTATTCCAGTCGAACTGGTATGTCTGGCGCTTGAAAGAGGCCTCTTGATAGGCGTCCCATCCCTCTGGGCTAGGTGGAAGATCCAACTTTGATTATCCGTTTCATCTGCTTCGTGGGTGGCTCAACTCTTGTAGTGGATTGTGCCTTAGCCACGGTTCTTTTAGTGCCTTTCCTTGCCGGTGTCTTGTCAATAGCCTTCTCTTTTCCTTTCTTGGTACCCATCCTAAGGAAGAAAGAAAAAGGAAGAATGTTAAATATATAAAACTAACGACCGGAAGGAAGAAATTCCAGGTGATAATGAATGCCAAAGAAAAGAAAATAGCATAAATACATGGTAGCTACAACATATAGATAAGACAACAATTAGGATAAAAAAGGCGATTCATAACAATCAGATGCAAGAGGGTTTATGGCATGCAAGTAAGAAGCATGAGAAGCATAGCTCACGCATCAATTGAACAATAAGTGTCACATGGAAGAAAAGAGTGAGCATTTGTATGATGACAATTGTGAATGATAATCCAAATACATGTGGAAAGCAAGTGGTGTGAAAAAAGAGGCATTAAAGTAGTGAGAATAGAGTAGAAAAGAATTCGAAAATGCCATGTTGGCTTTTTCACAAACACTTGGTGTTCAAGTTAAAATAGGAATTAAATAAGTAATCCAAGTGTATAGGGAACCCATAATAAAATATCAATTGTCAAATAACTCCTCATAATATCCACAAGTTCAAATATAATAAAAATACCAAAATAAAGCTCCAACATCAACATAAAAATGCATGAAAAAGGAATGAAAAAGAAACGAAAAATAAGTAAGTTAAGATGAATATGAGAAGAAATAATTAAATGCAATAAATAAATGAAGAATGAAAGAATAAAGGAGAGAAAAGAAAAGAAACCTGATGAGGAAGATGAAAAGAGGAAGAAGGAAGTAGGAAGGAAGAAAGAGTAAGGAAGAAAGAAGGAAGAAGAGGAAAGAAGAAGAGAGGAGAAAGAAGAAAGGATGAAAGATAATTAGAATTGGGGGGGGAGGGAAGAAAAAATTAAAACTGGGCGGCGTATTGGTGTAGTTGTGCGGCGCATGCGACGTGTACGCGTACAGTATGCGTACGCGTAGGTCGCGCAGTATTGATAGTGACGCGTAAGCATCGGGCACGCGTACACGTGCCCTTGGTTGTGCGAATCGCGCGAAGGCAGTCACGTATACGCACAACTCTCTGTTCAATCTGTATTGGGGCCATAATAGCATATGATGCGTGCGCGTCATGCACGCGCACGCGTGGGTGGTCATGAGTGGAAGATAACGCGCACGCGTCAGGGTTGCGTACATGTGATGAATTTTGTGCTACTAGCACTATTCCAGCCCCGCACCATTACAACTCTCTGTTCAGAACGCTATTTACGCCAATTTCTTGGGTCACGTGTACGCGTCAGTGACGCTTACGCATGGGTTGCTGAAAGCGCAAGCGACGCGTACGCGTGAGATACGCGTACGCGTGGGCTTGTTTATGCGCATGGCAAGGTTCCAACGCCACTCCTGCCCAACTCTCTGTTCAATTCCTTGGTGGTGCGAATTCACGCATAACGCGTACGCGTCAACGACGCTTGCGCGTCAAATACCCTTTTTTTTATTTTGTAGAATACAGATGAATATACAGAAATTATGAATGAACACTAGGAAAAACAATAAAATAAAACTAGGAATGAAGAGGAACAATCATACCATGGTGGGTTGTCTCCCACCTAGCACTTTGCTTTTACGTCCTTAAGTTGGACGGTCCACAAGCTCAGTCTGTTTCAGATGGTGGATCCTCCAAGAGGAAGACCTCTAGCTCTTTATTATCCTTCATTTTCTCACCATGATACAGCTTCAAGCGATGTCCATTGACCTTGATAAATTTGGAGCTTGAAGGATGACTTAGGTGGAAGACTCCGTATGGCTCTGCCTTTTCTACTCTATAGGGACCTTCCCATCTTGATCTCAGCTTGTCTGGCATGAGCCTCAGTCTGGAGTTGTAAAGGAGAACTAACTCGCCAGGTCTGAACTCTCTTCTCTTGATATGCTTGTCATGCACAACCCTCACCTTCTCTTTGTATAGCCTGGAGTTGTCATAAGCTTCGAGTCGAAGGTTCTCCAGCTCTGCTAGTTGCAGCTTCCTTTCAGCACCAGCCTTCTCAAATCCCATGTTGCGTTCCCTCACTGCCCAGAAAGCCTTGTGTTCCACCTCCACTGGGAGATGACAAGCCTTTCCGTATACGAGGCGGAAGGGACTCATTCCTATGGGTGTCTTGTATGCTATCCGATAAGCCCAAAGCACATCAACAAGTCTGGTGCTCCAGTCCTTCCTATGAGGCTTGACTATCTTCTCCAATATGTGCTTTATCTCTCTGTTAGACACCTCTGCTTGCCCATTTGTCTGAGGATGGTAAGTTGTTGCTACCTTGTGCACAATACCATGTTTCTTCAGTAGACCTGTCAATCTCCTGTTACAAAAATGAGTGCCTTGATCACTCACGATTGCTCGTGGTGATCCAAAGTGACAGATAATATGATTTCTAACAAAAGAGACAATAGTGTTAGCATCATCAGTACCGGTAGGAATTGCTTCCACCCATTTGGAAACATAATCTACAACTAACAATATGTATAAGAAACCATTAGAGTTTGGAAATGGACCCATGAAGTCAATGCCCCAAACATAAAAAATTTCACAGAACAGCATAAGCTGTTGGGGCATCTCATCCCTCTTGGATATATTCCCAAACCTTTGGCATGGGAGCAAGATTTACAGAAGGCCGCAGCATCCTTAAAAAGAGTGGGCCACCAGAATCCACAGTCTAAAATTTTTCTAGCTGTTCTTTGAGGGCCAAAATGTCCACCACTCTCAGAGGAGTGGCATGCCTCTAAAATTGACTGAAATTCTGATTGAGGCACACACCTTCTAATTATCTGGTCAGCACCATACCTCCATAAATATGGGTCATCCCATATGTAATATTTGGACTCGCTTTTCAGCTTGTTCCTTTGATGCTTAGTAAAATTAGGAGGGAAGGTATGACTAACTAGATAATTAGCTATAGGTGCATACCAAGGAACTACCTCAGATATTGCGTGCAAGCTATCAAATTGAAAAGCATCATTGATAGGAGTGGAGTCATTCTTGATGTGTTCAAGGAGACTCAAGTGGTCCGCCACTAAATTCTGGGAACCACTCCTATCCTTAATTTCTAAATCAAATTCTTGTACCAATAATATCCAACGTATTAACCTCGGTTTGTACTCTTTTTTAGGTAATAAATATTTTAGAGCTATATGGTCTGAGTACACTACCACCTTAGTACCAAGTAAGTAGGTTCGGAATTTATCCAGAGCAAAAAAATAGCCAGAAGCTCTTTTTCAGTGGTAGTGTAATTAGACTGAGTAGCGTCTAATGTCTTAGAAGCATAAGCAATTACCAAAGAATAATCTCAAATGGCTGGCTCTAGTCTGGTCCTCTCACAATTGGGGCTTGAGTCAAGGCGATCTTCAGCTTATCAAACACTTCCATACAGTCCTCACTCAGCTCGAACTCAACATCCTTTTGCAGCAGTCGGGATAAAGGCAATGCTACCTTACTGAAGTCCTTGATAAATCTCCGGTAGAAACCTACATGGCCAAGGAATGAACGGACTTCCCTCACGGAGGAGGGGTAAAGTAAACTAGAAATGACATTTACCTTTGCTGGATATACTGAAATACCAGTATTAGAAACAACATGTCCTAGAAAAATACCTTGTTTTACCATAAAATGACATTTTTCAAAATTTAATATAAGGTTTGAACTAACACACCTGTTTAATACTCTAACTAAACTATCTAAGCAAAGGTTGAAAGAATCACCATACACACTAAAATCATCCATGAAAACTTTCATACAGTTCTCAAGAAAATCTGAGAAAATACTCATCATGCATCTTTGGAATGTAGTTGGTGCATTATATAAGCCAAAAGGCATCCTCTGGTATGCATACGTTCCAAAGGGACATGTAAAAGTAGTTTTCTCCTGATCTTCAGGAGCTATATGAATTTGAAAATATCCAGTGTAACCATCTAAAAAGTAGTAGTGTGATTTACCTGACAGGCGATCAAGCATCTGATCGATGAAAGGCAATGGGTAGTGATCCTTGCGAGTAGCCTGGTTGAGGCGCCTGTAATCAATGCACACCCTCCAGGAATTCTGCACTCTAGTTGCTATGAGTTCTCCATGTTCATTCTGTACTGTTGTGACTCCAGACTTCTTGGGCACCACTTGTACTGGGCTAACCATTTGCTATCTGAGATTGGGTAGATGATGTCAGCTTCTAGCAGTCTGGTCACTTCCTTCTTGACAACTTCCAAGATGGTGGGGTTCAGCCGCCTTTGAGGTTGATGGACAGGCCTTGCTCCCTCTTCTAAAAATATCCCGTGCTCACAGATTTGAGGGCTGATGCCTACTATATCCGCCAAGCTCCACCCAATTGCTTTCTTGTGTCTTCTTAGTACACTAAACAACTGCTCCTCCTGTTGGAATGTGAGTTCCCTTGGAATGATAATTGGGAGCTTCTGATTATCCTCAAGGTAAGCATACTTGAGGTGGGGTGGAAGGGGCTTTAACTCCAAATTCTGCTCATGGCTAGACACTTGATATTCTGGAGCCATTGGTGGGGACAAGTGATCTTCAGTAGGCTCAGAGGATTTCCCCACACTTGCACCTTGCTCCATGTGCATCTCTTGTACTTTTTCCTGGTGGATTTCAGCCACGGTCTCATCAATGATGTCGCACTGGAAGATGGAATGGTCTTCCGGAGGGTGCTTCATAGCTTCATCCAAATTGAAGCTCACTGCTCGGCCGTCTATCTCAAAAGAATAAGTTCCTGAGAAGGCATCCAGCTTGAACTTTGAAGTTTTCAGGAATGGCCTTCCAAGCAGGATCGATGACGGTTTTCCTGAGTCATTAGGGGGCATCTCCAAGATATAGAAGTCAATGGAAAATGTGAGCCTGTTAATGCTCACCAGCACATCCTCAGCAATTCCAACCACTATGATTATGCTTTTGTCTGCTAAAACAAAACGAGTTGCCGACCTTTTTAAGGGAGGGAGCCTCAAAGCATCATATACAGACAATGGCATAATACTCACGCATGCTCCTAAATCACACATGCAGTTAGAAAATATTACACCTCCAATGGTACAGGAAACCCTGCATGGACCCGGATCACTACATTTTTCCGGTATATCACCCATTAAAGCAGATATAGAACTATCTAAAGGAATAATTTCTAATTCATTAATTTTATCCTTATGCATGCATAAATATTTTAGAAACTTCGCATATTTAGGTACTTGCTGAATAGCATCAAAAAGGGAAATAGTTACCTCAACCTTTTCGAAGATTTCTACCATTTTGGGATCGAGCTCCATCTGCTTTCTGGGCTTCCTTACAAGGTGTGGAAATGGGTTAGGAATGACGTCTCTTGTAGCTTCAGCTTTCTTTGGTTCTCCATTCCTTGGTTGAGCTGCTTCTGCTTCAACCATGTCTTGTACTTCATCTTCCTCTTCTGCATCCTCCACTTTAACCATGTCCTTAACTGGGGCGTTTTCAGGTGGGCTTGGCTCCTCGTGACTCCTCTCTTGTAGTGTGGTTCCGGACCTCAAAGTGATGGCGTTGATTCCACCTTTGGGGTTGGGTAAAGGTTGAGAAGGAATTCCACTGGAGCTTGAAGGTTGATTATTGGGGGTAGCTAATGAATCTATCCGGGAGACGAGAGCTTGTAAAGTGGCATTCAGACCGTTTATGGTAGAGTTAAATGTAGTCTGCATGTCTTGTTGTCCTTGTGCAAGAGAGCGAAGTATCTCGTCATTAGAAGAGGAAGGGGGATAAGTGATCTGAGGGGCCTGCTGTTGGTTGTTCTGAGGCAATTGGGACTGCCTTAAGTGAGGTGCTCTGTAAGGCTGGTTTTGGTTCTGCTGTTGATAGGGAGGATTCTGCTGATACCAATTTTACTGATTATTATTGTTATTCCACCTTTGATTTCTCTAGTTGTCTCTGCCTCCTTTGTTATAGTTGTCCCTCCATCCTTGGTTGGAGTTATCCCTCCACCCCTGGTTGGAGTTGTCTTGTCAACCTTGGTTAAAGTTCCCACCTTGGTTATAATTGCCACCTTATTGATAGTATTCTTGATTCGGGCGGTCATAGAAATTGTAAGTAGCTGCCAAGATGTTGTCTTCCTGTTGGAACTGCGGACACTCATCAGTGTAATGAGTATAACAGGCACATATTCCGCACACTCTCTGAGGAACCAACTGTTGATTCTGTTGTTATGGGGGAGGCTGAGGTTGCTGTTGATTTAGCTGTAGCTATTTTAGTATGTTGGTCATCTCTCCCAGAGTCTGTGTGAGAGCAGCGGTCTCACTACTAGAGGACACCTCTGCAATAGCTTTGGAATGGTTGGTCCTGTGCCTGGCATTCCGGGTAGATTCAGCTAGATCGGCGATCAGCTGCCACTCTTCTGTCGCCGTCTTGTACTTTTTCAGAGAGCCATTACTTGTAGCATTTAATGTAGTCTTATCCTGAGGCTTCATGCCTTGTGTGAAGTAACTGATCAACACCATCTGGTCAATCTTATGGTGGGGACACGAGTCTAGGAGATTCTTGAAGCGTTCCTAATATTCATAAAGAGTCTCTGACTCGCCTTAGATTATGCAGGAAATTTCTTTCCTCAGTCTATCTGTAACATCAGCTGGAAAGTATTTGTCCAGGAACTCCCTTTTGAGCAGATCCCAATTAGTAACCACTTCTTCAGGTTGAGTGTAGAACCACTTCCTTGCCTTTTCCTGAAGAGAAAATGGGAAGGCAGATAGCAAAATAGTAGTTTCATCTGCACCATGACGCCTAATAGTTGAGCAGGCTGTCTGAAAATCCCTAAGGTGCTTGATAGGCTCTTGAGCGGGTAAGCTATGAAACTTAGGTATTAGATTGATTAGCGAAGTCTTTAGTTTAAATTCTACAGCCAGATTTGGATGATGCGCTAGATACGGTTGTAGTGTAAAGTCTGGAGCTCCTGCTTCATGGAGAGTAATCCTCCTGGGCTCTGCCATATTTTCTGCACGTAAATTAACCGAATTAGTAGAAGAAGAACTGGTTTCTTCCTCAAATGGCGCTTCAGAAATTCCGATTAAGAATTTATAATAAGAATAACATTGCAAGTACAGTTCTTAACTGACGAAAATTCCTCTTATCAATTTAGAAAGGGTTGTCACCAATTTTAGAATAAAATACTGGGAGTAGGAATCCCAGGTCTCTCCCAACAAGTTGACAAAAGAGTGCTATCTTATTAGTCAGGAATTTTCTGAGAATTTTTAAGAGTTGGAGAACAGAAAACTAAATGATTGTAAATTAAAGCAATAAAAATCAACGTGAGAATTTATATAATCAAGATAAAAGCCTTGATCGGGGAAGATTAATTGGAAGTTCTATCCTTATTGGATTTTCTCAAGTGTAATAGTAAGAGGTTGTTGTTTTTACTTAGTTAACCCTTACCGAATAAAGGAAAGTCAAGTAATTGAGCTAACTCTAATTCACAAGTCATAACCCTCTCCTGTGGAAGGATTAGCATTAGCGAATAGAGAGCTAGCCAACAACTTCCAATTAAAATTGACACTTGAGTATTCTAACTCAAGGGTCTTCTTTTAATCAACTCCCAAGTCAAGTTAGGAGTCTACTCCATTGACATGAATGCCATTTTCATAAACCATAAAAGGGAATAAAAAGAAGACATGGTAATTTAAATAAAATAACAACAGAAAATTAATTAAAGGTAAAAATAACTCTTTGCATTAATAAATTCCAAAATCAAACATATCTATCTGAACAGGGTTAATGGAAGATAAAAGTAAGGGAATAAGGAAACAAACTAGAATAATGGAAACTTCAACGGAGGTAGTAACTCTTCTCAATATCCAAATCAAAAGCATAAAACTCTAAAACTATGAATGTGAAGAACCCTGGAGGAAGTAGTAGAATTCTCTCTAAGATTCCAAAACTAAACTAAAACTATGCGTAATGTGAATGTGTGTTGAGTCTCTACTGTCCCCTGGCTCTAGTCTGTGTTTCTGGGCCGAAAATTGGGTTCAAAATCAACCCAAAATCACCCCAACATTTTCTGTGTTTTCTGCACGTAGCGCATGTCACGCGTACGCGTCAGGTACGCACACGCGTCGCTCCTCGCTGGTGATCTCCCTTAATTATTGTGCTCCTTCCATTTATGCAAGCTTCCTTTCCATCCTCTAAGCCATTCCTGCCCTATAAAGCGTGAAAACACTTAACACACAAATCACGTCATCGAATGGTATAAAAGGGAATTAAAATAGACAATTTAAAGGCTTAGGAAGCAAGTTTTCAATCATATAGCAAAATTGGGAAGGAATTATAAAACCATGCAAATTATATGAATAAGTGTGCAAAGACTTGATAAAAACCACTCAATTAAGCATAAGATAAACCATAAAATAGTGGTTTATCAGACTGCGTTTAGTACGCGCTATGGACATTACGAGTTTGCGGTGATGTCCTTTGGGTTAACGAATGCACCTACTGTTTTTCATGGACTACATGAACAGAGTGTTTCGTCTCTTTCTGGATAAATTCGTGGTGGTTTTTATAGATGACATCTTGGTCTACTCTAAGACGGCAAAGGAGCATGAGGAACACTTGAGGATTGTGCTACAAATCCTGAAGGAGCGAAAGTTGTACGCTAAGTTGTCGAAATGTGAATCCTGGAAGGAGGAAGTGAAGTTCTTAGGCCATGTGGTGAGCAAAGGAGGGATAGCTATGGATCCTTCTAAGGTAGAAGCGGTGATGGAATCGGAAAGACCGACAATGGTGACGGAAGTCAGAAGCTTCTTGGGCTTAGCCAGATATTACCAGAGATTTATCGAAGGATTTTCCCGGATTGCATTACTAATGACCAAGTTGACAAGGAAAGAAGCGCCTTTTGTTTGGACATCAGAGTGTGAAGAGAGTTTTCAGACTTTGAAGCAGAAGTTAACTTCAGCACCTGTTTTGATCTTGCCAGAATCGCATGAACCGTTTAAAGTGTACTGTGACGCTTCCTTGAAGGGTTTGGGTTGCGTTTTGATACAACACCAGAATGTGATGGCTTATGCATCGCGTCAGCTGAGACCGCATGAGGTGAATTACCCCACTCATGATTTGGAATTGGCGGTGATTGTGTTTGCCTTAAAGATATGGAGACACCACTTGTACGGAGTAAGGTTTAGCGTCTTTTCTGATCATAAGAGTCTTAAATACATATTTGATTAGAAAGAGCTTAATATGCGTCAGAGGAGGTGGATGGAGTTGTTAAAAGATTACGATTTTAAACTGAGTTATCATCCTGGAAAGGCGAATGTGGTAGTAGATGCATTGAGTCAGAAGTCCTTGACAATTGCTTGGATGAAAATCAAGGAGGAGGAGTTAGTGAGTAAGTTTATGGATCTTAAGTTGGATATTGGTGAAGTTGCCGGAAGAGCTTGCTTGAATCAGTTACAGATCTTAAGTGACTTTAAATCCGAATTCCTAAAGGCTCATCAAAACGATGACGTGTTACCTAAGGTGTTGCCAGCTATCGATCAAGGGAAGCAGTGGAGAGTGTCATGGGATCAAGATGGATTGTGGAGATTCAAGGGTAGAATCATTGTGCCGGATGTTAGGACTTTGCGGCAAGATATATTGAGAGAAGCGCACAACAGTAGATTTTTTATTCACCCTGGGAGTTCTAAGATGTACCACGATCTGAAGACTATGTTCTAGTGGCCTGGTATGAAGAAGGATGTGGCGGAATATGTCTCAAAATGCCTGATGTGTGAGAAGGTGAAGATAGAACATCAAAAGCCGTCAGGAATGCTACAGCCACTCAAAATTCCTCAGTGGAAGTGGGAAGGAATCACGATGGATTTTGTGACCGGTTTACCGAGGACAAGGTCGGGATTTGATGCGATTTGGGTGATCATGGATCACTTAACCTAATCCGCTCATTTTCGTCCTATTCAAGTGAACTGTTCTATGGAAGAGTTAGCAAGGTTGTATAGAAAGGAGATAGTAAGGTTGCATGGTGTGCCGTCGAGCATAGTATCGGACCGTGATCCCTGATTCACTTAAAGGTTTTGGAGAGTTTTCCAAAGAGCTTTTGGTACGAAGCTATGTCTCAGTACCGCATATCGTCTGCAAACTGACGGACAATCGGAAAGGACTATTCAAACATTGGAGGATATGCTGAGAGCGTGTGTTTTGGATCAACCCGGAAGTTTGGATCGATACATGCCATTGGTGGAGTTTGCGTACAACAACAGCTTTCATGCGAGCATAGGGATGGCTCAGTATGTGGCTTTGTATGGACGGGAGTGCCAGTCTCTACTTTGTTGGTATGAATCTGGTGAAGCCAAGACTACCGAGAGCATTAAGAAGATTCGTGCAAGGATTCTAACTGCTCAGAGTTGACAAAAGAGTTATGCAGGCCAGAGGTGGAAACCGGTAGAATTTGTAGTGGGAGAACATGTATTCCTAAGGGTTACACCGACTACTAGGATTCGAAGAGCAATTAAGACCAAGAAATTGAATCCGAGGTATATAGAACCGTTTGAGATTCTAAGGCGATTCGGCCCAGTGGCGTATCAAGTTGCTTTGCCACCTCATCTGTCTAACCTGCATGACGTATTCCACGTGTCACAACTTCGAAAGTATATGTCGGATGCGGCTCATGTGTTGGAGCCTGGATCGGTCGAGTTGAGAGAGAATTTGACATTTCAAGTGACACCAGTGAGGATCGATGACACTAGTGTGAAGAAGCTACGAGGAAAGAAAGTTTCATTGGTTAAGGTCGCTTGGAAGAGAGAAGGAGTTGAGGAGCATACGTGGGAATTGGAGTCTGAGATGTGAAAGAATTATCCTGAGCTATTCTCAAGTAATTCAAATTTTGAGGGCAAAATTTCTTATTTGGTGAGGAGAATGTAAGAACTACAATTAATCAACCGGTTAATTAAGTGATTATATTGCCCAAATTAGATTCTGAAAAGTTGGAGCGAGAATTTGAGGATTTAAAGGTGATTTTTGGACTCAGTAGGTCTTTCGGAGTCAGAAAATGTATTTTCTGCAAAAAACTGTGAAAAATTGTGAACCGGTAGTTGAACCGGTTGAACCGGTACAAGTCTGCCTGGTGTCGCACGAGAAAAAGTGAAAACAGTAAGAAATCTTAGAAAAATATCAGAAGTAAAAAATTGGGCATTAATTTTAAAGATTTGGCCTGAAGTTGGGCCAAACGGGCTTAAAACGCTAACGGATTGAACCGGACCCAAGTTGGGCCCAAGCCCAACATATATAAGGGTTCATTAATAAACCCTAACCTCATAAACACACACACACTTCAAGTTTGAGAGAGGGAATGAGAGGAAGAAGAGAATACTATTCACACCTCTCTTCTCTTGATGATATCTTGAGCTACGGAGCTTCGATTTACGTGCCGTCAGCGGCTACACGTTCCTTGTGAAGAGCTCTACAAAACCTATGTAAGAAACTGGTAAGAAAAGTTCGAAATCTTCTCAGTTCTTCTCCTCTAAATTTCGGGTTTCTAGGGTTTTGGATTAAGTGAGTTTTTGTGATTTTGGATGTTTAGGTTTGCTCTAATCCTTGCTTAGCATTGGATTTGTGCTATCAAATCTGTTGGACAAGGTAAGGGATATTAAACCCTTGTGATTTTATGTTTATGATGAACCCTAGGTTGATTTGTGGTGATTTATATGTATATAGCTTGATTATTGTGAGTTTGGGAGCTATTAGAGCTTGTTGGTGCTTGTTGGAGCTATATTGAAAGCTTGGTTTAGGGTTGAGAGCTTGCTTGTGCTCAATTTTGGGTTTTGGATGTATTGGGAATCGGCCAAGGTATGGTTTCAGTTTTCTCTATGTAGTATATAATATTCATGGATACTTAGGCTAGTAACCTATAGGATGGGTATGAATTATAATGGTTGATGAGTTGTGAATATTGATGTATGATGATTTATTATGAATTGGTGATGATATGGTGATGATGATTGATTATGTGAATTTGAAAAGTGAATTGTGATAATATGTGTGATGTTGGAATTGATGAATTGGTAAAGTGGTTGGAAAAATGTGAAAGAAGATTGATTCGAATGTGTTATATATGATATATTGATGTTGAGAAGGAGGAGGATGAAATGTGAAGGAAAATGTGGGAAGATAGGTGTAATGTGGCACAAAGTGTAGATTTTGATGAGAAATGGAGTTTGGAATGGTTTAGTATGGTTTTGGGTCGTGTTTTACAAGCATTCATGGAAATTGTGAAGTTTGGTAAAATTGGGTTTTGGTGAACTTTGTCTGATCATAACTTTTTCGATTTTCAAAATTGATTGAAATTGGCTTAGAATTAAAGTTTATTGAAAACTCTTCGAAACGATATAAAGTTTGAAAGATTTGGAATTTTGTTGAGGAAGTTATGATCATTCAAAGATGGTGTTGAAAATCTGAAATTTTGTAAAGTTGTAGAATTTCAGGATTTCTGATATGTGCGCACGCACAGCCCTGTGCGGATGCACAACCCTGCGAAAATATCGATTTGTGCGGACGCACCAACCTGTGCGCATGCACAGGCAGGAAAATGCGTTCTGCTGGCAGCGTTAGCACAGCTTGTGCGCGTACACATCAATGAAGAATTGCGACCTGTGCGTACGCACAGCCCTGTGCGCACGCACACGTCGGGGAGGGTCGTCTGTTGGGGGCGCTAGCACACCATGTGTGAGTGAACAGACTTTGTAAATTTTGACACCTGTGCATACGCACACGTTTTAAAACTTTCCAGAGCGTGCGCGCGCATACCATTTTGCGGCCGCACACGCCCTGTTTCTCAAATTTTTCTTTGTTTTCAACTATTCTACCTTTCCAACAAGGTTGCAAGCTTCTCTAACACCATTTTAGGAATCTTGGGCATAGTTTTGAATATTTAAAATATGGGAAAGAATTTAATGGCTTTAAATTATATTATTTGAAAAACTTAGAAGATGGAGGCCTAGGTTTCAGGTGTTCGGGGGATGGCTTGATGGTATGTGAAGAATGGTTGATGTATGAGATGAGAATTGAGGAACTGTTGAGTTCAAAATGGACATGTGAATTGACAATGGTTGAGATGAGTCGAGGACTCGAAGGAGTGATGAGGAATAACTGATGTATTGAAAATGTTTTCTAAAAACCACTGTACTACTATTTTTATATTGAGATTATGAGACGCTATACGTCCGGCAGGGACATGTGGTTGGATCCCTCCTGTCGAGGTAGCGGCGGCGGCGTAAAGGCGATGGTTCATCCCGCTTGCGCTTAGATGCAAGATCGGTGGCAAGATTATCCCGCTCGCATCCCTTCGGATCAATAGAGCGTGCAGGCGCAAAACCCTAGACAGTGATCCGAGCACTATATCTTGAGGGAGTTCCATATGATGATTCCGAAGGGCGACATCTCCATGGAGATGTGTCGAGTTGGCAGTTGAACCGACAATGTGATATCATAGCCAATAGGGCAGGCATTCATCATGTGCATTTTCTATCTGTTTGTATACCTTAACTACTTGTAATGGTTTGCCTAATTGCTATTTGAATTAATTGCCTTATATGCCAATACTTGTGTTTTACTTGCATTGTATATTATCTGTGTTTTCTACTGGGATTGAGGAGGTTCGGAAGGCGGTGGCGATGGGATTGCATGGAGGATCGGTGGGTGAAGGCTGTGGGACAGCGGTGTATGATTAGAATAGAAATCCCTTAAGATAGAATACCCTGTTCATTTATGATAAGAGTTATATATATATGCTTTATGATTTTAGTATGCTTTAAGATTGAATCTTGTGATGGATATGAAGGCTAGGATTGCCTTTGGCATCCCGGGATCTTATATCCTACATCACTGGGCACTGTCACCATACTGAGAACCTTCAGTTTTCATACCATATTTCTGTTGTGTTTTTCAGATGCAAGTCGCAACCCACCTCGGTGAGTTGTCTAGTTGGTGACAGAAGCGGAGGATCCAGATACTTCTTTTTGAGTCTTTTTTATTTATTTTGTATATGTCTCTCACTTTCGTATCTTGTTTTGCCTAGAGGCTTGTATTTGAGAGAACAAAACTTGTATAAGATGTTTTTACTGTCTGGTTTTGTATATCTGTATATTGCTAGCTGGCTTAAACTCTGCGAGCCGTGGCTAGATTCCTATGATATTCTACTATTATATTTTGATATATCTTATCTATATCTTATGCTTTAAGTTAGTAGCTTCGTTAGTACGTTTTGCGCTTTTGAAACCCTGTTTTTGAGCAATATCCTTCATCGGGCTTTTACATTATACTATTTTCTCTCTCTCTCTCTCTCTCTCTCTCTATATATATATATATATATATATATATATATATATGAGCTTAGAACTGTCGTAATCTCTGATTAACCTTTGCTTTACGACGTGAGGTAAAGCTGGGGCTAATTAGGGTGTTACAGTTAGTCCTTTAATCGAGCTTCATCCCTCTCAAAGATCCCTGAAGCGAATGTTACTCATTTGTCTTTGCTGTATTAGTTTGGATGTCGTTAAGCGACTAAAGATGGGTCAAATTATTCATATGCTTGAGGTAGATGATGTTGCATTTCGTTATGTCCTTTATAGGCTTTTCAGAAAAATAATAACAAGATCTATATGCCAATTCAATTTGCCTTAAATAGCTAACTCTTGTTTTGTTTATTAATTAGGAAATTCTTACACTTAAAGAGAAAGACAATGTGTCTTCTTCTGCAGATGTTTTGAGCAAAAGAGTGCCATATGAATCAAAATATCCAAAGTCCATAAGAAAATCAATATGAAAATAATTGCTTGTATTTTACTTTTGGACATGCAAACTAAGGAGATCAAATTGTTTGTTCTTACGATTTTTTGTATGTCATGAACGAATTAAATTAGTCAATCATTGTGCATATATGCAATACATTGTAGTCACTTGTTCAGGTCATGCACCTTTTTTGATGTATTTGTTTATCTTGGGAACATGGAAGAGATGAGCCTTATAAATGTATCTCAAGATATATCAATTTTCTGTCTGTATGTCGATGTATTTTTGCAATATTACTAATGTGTCATAAAATGACATGAAGAAACTTGTAAGGAATGATACTTTTGGAGATAAATGTGTATGTCCAACAAAATATTATTATGAATTATTGTTATTATTTTTTTTTATAAGAATAAACTTTTATAATTCATGATAGTGTCGTTAATTAAAATTAGAAACAAACAATTACGATAGGAATCGTAATAATGAGACATACATTAATATATATAATAATAATTTTCATTGGATGAAAATTAATAGATCTCATTTATTATATTATATATATAATAGTCTATATAGAGATATGACCTTTGAACTGACTCACTTTGAGAATTCTTAATGGTTAAAGTTACCATATATTTGTCAATAGGATATTTTTACGATGAACATAATATTAAAATTTTCCTTTGACCCGCGACTATCATAGTAATTGACAATGTATTTATTATACTTTGATTCTGGACACCTAATACCCTATGGTGCTAGTTAAATGGATATTGGGTATAATTTAAATACTTGTAGAATTAATGATTAGTTAATATGGAATCCATCAACTATGGTAATGAGTTTGAGCTCAATGAAACAAACAATGCCTTGGTCAAGGGGTTTGAATGAATTAAGAAATGAGTTTTTTAGGTCATTTATAATTCATTATAATAATTGTAACAAGTTAGAGTTTGACAATCAAACCGTACTCTAAAAGTTAGTCAAGAGCTAAAAAGATGGAAGGAGTTATATTTTTTGTTCTTCTTGGGTTCTTAGTAAAAATATTATTACTTCATACTATCGGGTCCTCAAGGAGTGTTGCTAGACGCCAACCTTGATTAGTAAATTTAGTATGACTAATCTACTACCCCCTTAGTATTGAACCTATGGGGTCATACACTAATGAGTGTTCTAATCCTTGGTAAATAATTATTTAATTATTATTTTGATTTGATCAAATATGATAATTATATTAATTCAACTAGAATGTTATTATATTCTTTGCTAGCACCATTAATATAACAATATAAATAATTAAATAATCAAATTGAACCTATGGGGTCATACACTAATGAGTTTTTGTAACACCCTAACTACCAAAGCTCACACTTCCGGCTGCGCGACTCTGATAGTTCGGACATTACAACGACTTTTATATTATTTAATACTAAAATATGAGCCTGTTTAAAACTTTAAATCGCAATACCGCTCCCAAAATACTTTCGTTCGACAACATACATCCATAGATACCATACAACTTTCAGAAACTCATAAAGAGTACATCCATATATATACATACATATATATAAACATTATTACAAGCATTAACCAATACAATTCCTATCCCTCTTACATATTATATCAAGATAACGGCGAGGGTACAAAGAATAATAATCTAAAGCAATACAGAGAGCATTTCAACAACTAAATAAACTCTTCGTGACTTCTGCGCCATATCCTGAAAGGGGAAAAATGTAGGGGGGTGTGATGAGTATTTTGGTGAAACATAAATTTCTCCCAAAACACAATTCTAATCGGTAAGTGCACCGGGTCGCATCAAGTAATAAAAACTCACGGGAGTGAGGTCGATCCCACAGGGATTGAAGGATTGAGCAATTTTAGCTTAGTGGTTAATTTAGTCAAGCGAATCAAGATTTGGTTGAGTGTTTTGTGATGTGCAGAAATTAAATTGCATGAAAGTAAAGAGAACAGGGAATTAAAGTGCTGAATCTTAAAGAACAAGAAATTAAATAGCAGAAACTTAGAATGCAAGAAATGTAAATAGCAGAATCTTAAAGTGCAAGAAATGTAAACGGCTGGAATTGTAAAGGGAATTGGGGAATGGATTTGCAGAATTTAAACAAGGAAAAGCTGAATTGCATTAAACAGAAGATAAAAAGGGAATTGGGATTGAAACGGATCTTGAAGCAGTAAAGTAAATGAACATTAAAAACAGTAAACAAAGAATGTAAAATTGAGATCTCAGGACCCAGAGACTAGAAAATTGCTTCAACCTTTCTCCAAGCTTTCTTCACCTATCATTAATCAACCAAACACATCAAAGCTATGCTCAAAATCATGAGATATTCATTCTTTCATAATATGCAACAAATATAGCATAAAACCTCATGAAATGGCATGAATTCATACATGGTTGATTCAATCAAGGGAAACATGAAAATCTACTCAATTAGCTTACTTGTAGCTCAAGAAAGTGCATAATTCTAATGAAAACAAAAGAAAAAGACTAGTGAAACTTTGTCAGTTGCACTTTGTCACCTTTGGAAAGCCCCTCTCTTGGAATCTTTCTGTTCTTCCAACCCCTTTTTGCTTTGTTTCTGCGTTTCATCTTTCCTTTTGTTGTTCTCTCTTTTCTGGCCGTAGGTTTTCCTTGGGGACCTCTCTTCTCAGTGGCCAATACTCTAATATCCTCTTGGGCTTTTTCATCACTCTGCACAATCCTTAGCATTGGGATGTTGCTGTAACTTTCCTGGTCATTTTTCATATAGTCTTTCTTTTCCTTGCTAAATTGTGCCTCTGGTAATACCTTCAGAGTGACACTCTGGTCATGCATCCTGAGAGTTAATTCCCCTTCCTCTACATCTATGATAGCTCTAGCAGTGGCCAAGAATGGCCTTCCCAGTATAACAGAGTCACCATCATCATCGTTTGATTCTAGAACCACAAAATCAGCAGGGTATATAAAACTGTCCATCTTGACCAAAAGATTTTCAATTACACCCCTGGGGTATACCATTGACTTGTCTACCAGCTCCAGAGACATTTGTACTGGTTTGACCTCCTCTATATGCAGCTTTTTCACTAAGGAGGATGGTATTAAGTTAATACTTGCTCCGAGATCGCACATTGCTTTAGTGATGGTTAATTCCCCAATGGTGCAAGGCAACAGGAAGCTCCCTGGGTCCTCAAGCTTGGGAGGAGGCCCCTTTTGAATTAAGGCTCTGCATTCTTCAGTAATCATTATGGTTTCTTTCTCATCCCAGCTTCTTTTCTTGTTGATAAGATCTTTCAGAAATTTGGAATATAGAGGCATTTGCTCAAGTGCTTCAGCCAAGGGAATGTTGATTTCCAGCTTCTTAAAAATCTCAAGGAATTTGTGAAAATGCTGGTCTTTAACCTCTTTGTTGAACCTCTGGGGATATGGCAATGGAGGTGTGATGCTTTTTCTTATTTGTTGCTGTCCCTGAGCTACTTCCTTTGAGCTATGTGGCTGGTTGTCCTTCTCTTTAAGTTTCTCAGTGCTTTTGTTTGGCATCACAACTTGCTCCTTAGCCTCATCTGCCTTTGTTTGCTTCTCATCCTCCGTTGGTTCTTTGATGTTCTCTGCTTGCTTCCTTGTAGTGTCATTGTTGCTTATCAATGTTCTCCCACTCCTTAATTGTATTGCCTTGCATTCCTCCTTGGGATTTGGAATTGTGTCACTGGGCAGTGAGTTTGAAGGTCTCTCAACAGATACTTGCTTGGAGAGTTGCCCCATCTGTCTCTCTAGGCTCTTCAGGGAGGCTTCCTGATTCTTGGTTACCATTTCCTGGTGTTTCAACATTTTGTCTATCATGGCCTCCAAGTAAGTGATTCTTTGGGCTTCAGGTGATACTTGAGGTGGGTTATGAGCGAAAGTGGATAAATGTTGGTGTGGGTCCTCAAGTGGTCCTCCACCAAAAGAGCAATTGTTCTGAACCAAAGTGATGAGTTGTGGCTTGAGTTCAAAATTGTTAGCATTGACATTTGGAGCCAAGATGCTGCTCCCACAATGTCTAGGATTTGCAAAGGTATAGGAAGCCAAAACTCTCCTTTGGGGTGGGTTGCCATTGTTGTTGTCTTCTCCACCTGGTGGATTGGTTAAATGTTCCTCCATCTCTTGGAATTCTTCATCTGATTCCTCTTCTCCAACAATATTTTTCCCTCTTTCAGCTCTTCTTAACCTCCTGAGAGTTCTTTCGTCTTGTTCATGAAAATTGGGTATGGCTCTTCTTGTACCTGACATACAAGCAGAACATAGGAACACACAAACCAGTGACACTTCAATCTACTGCTAGAATGAAGTTTTAGTTAGCTTAAGCAAAAATTCAAATAGTTAGTGGGTTAGTCAAAATTAGAGAAAAAAAAGAAAAAGTGCTTGATCTAGATCACCACCTCGCTTAATCATTGTCAATCTAATCAATCCCCGGCAACGGCGCCAAAAACTTTATGAGTATTTTGGTGAAAAATAAATTTCTCCCAAAACACACAATTCTAACCGGCAAGTGCACCGGGTCGCATCAAGTAATAAAAACTCACGGGAGTGAGGTCGATCCCACAGGGATTGAAGGATTGAGCAATTTTAGCTTAGTGGTTAATTTAGTCAAGCGAATCAAGATTTGGTTGAGTGTTTTGTGATGTGCAGAAATTAAATTGCATGAAAGTAAAGAGAACAGGGAATTAAAGTGCTGAATCTTAAAGAACAAGAAATTAAATAGCAGAAACTTAGAATGCAAGAAATGTAAATAGCGGAATCTTAAAGTGTAAGAAATGTAAACGGCTAGAATTGTAAAGGGAATTGGGGAATGGATTTGCAGAATTTAAACAAGAAAAAGCTGAATTGCATTAAACAGAAGATAAAAAGGGAATTAGGATTGAAACGGATCTTGAAGCAGTAAAGTAAATGAACATTAAAAACAGTAAACAAAGAATGTAAAATTGAGATCTCAGGACCCAGAGACTAGAAAACCAAGTCTAGATCTCAATGCCTTCCTAGATCCAACAAGAACAAT
>NC_029789.2:109304317-109305176 GCF_000816755.2 Arachis ipaensis
CCATTGTCCTCTCTTCACTCCTAGCCATTCCTTCTTGCTTCAACCTTTCTCCAAGCTTTCTTCACCTATCATTAATCAACCAAACACATCAAAGCTATGCTCAAAATCATGAGATATTCATTCTTTCATAATATGCAACAAATATAGCATAAAACCTCATGAAATGGCATGAATTCATACATGGTTGATTCAATCAAGGGAAACATGAAAATCTACTCAATTAACTTACTTGTAGCTCAAGAAAGTGCATAATTCTAATGAAAACAAAAGAAAAAGGCTAGTGAAACTAGGCTAAGATGACTTGTCATCAGGGTGAGAACATCATCCCCGAAAGGGTTCTCAGTAGAGGGTTTTTGGGAATTACTGTAATAGGATACGTGAAGATAAACCGTACCAGTGATTAATAACCGTCTTATGCCTCTTTTCAAAAACAACGGTTTACAATAAAAGTAAAGTCTGAAAGTCTTTTCTGAAAGAAGAACCGTTCAATTCTCAAAAACTCAAAAGCCTTTCAAAACGGTTTATCTATGCGGAACCAAAATAGCCTTTCATATTTTATTCCAAACCAGAAACACAAAACCGAAATCAACCATCGATTCATCTCATTCCAACCACGGCCCTAGGCCCAAACAAATCCAACCAACAACCAATCACCACAATCCAACAGAGTCCTAGTAGCAAACACAAATAGGAAGATGCAAGCACAAACAAACAGTTATTGCAAGTAGAACAATTAGCAATTAATCACATAGGCAAACCAAGTATAATATGCACACCCAAGCAATGTCACATAGATGCATATGATGCATGCCTGTTCCTGGTGGCTGATGATATCATCTGTCGGTTATAGAGCCAACCC
>NC_029789.2:109305181-109308052 GCF_000816755.2 Arachis ipaensis
AAGTTTCAACTCTTTTCAGCCTTGGCTTTAAAGATCTCATTTCTCAAATCATCTCAGGCTCATAAGCCACTTTTACTCAAGGTAAATTCCCCTTTTAAAAACAATGCCACTCTCGGCACCCTCTTTCTAAAACTTCCATAATCATGGTAAGTTAAAAATATCTTTGAGATATTCAAAATCACCCATCCAACAATGGATTTTATAACAAAAGTTTCTTGGCAGAGTCCCAAGTCTTTAGGGGAGAATAACATAACTCATTTCGCCAAATTCATTTAAAATCATTAAAACATTGGCTTTCTGATTTGAGTAATAAAATAGGATCTAAGCCAAACTGAGTCACGTAATCCTTTACTTCTTTCAAAGCCGTTTCCTTTACTTAGGCAAAACCAACTATAACCCCCATGATAAATTCTAAAGCGTTTCAACTGTCCAAAATTGTTTTAGTCTTGCAAAAATTCAGAATTCAAAGAGTACTTAAAACCTTTCTCAAAACATTTCAAAATGAAACTTGTCAATAGACATTCAGGTTCTTTTAAAGTCAATTGAAACTTCTTTAATTGAAACCCCCAAGTCAAATTCAAAGGCATTGCCCCTGTCACATTTAAAACAGCTTTAAAACATAAGTTTCATCTAAATAACTTTCTCCTGAAAGAGATACAATGCCTTTTTAAGAAGCAAGACTAAATCACAATTTCCTCATTAGTAATTCATTTCAAAAGCATGAATCATCCTTTTATTGATAATTCAAATAAAATAGTGGAAGTCTTTAACTCATCATTTTTCCAAACAACATTCAATAAAGACTCGGATGTTATAGAAATTTCGGCAGCATCTCCCCTAAAACTTGGACTTTGCCACCCGGTTCGGGTCCCAACTAAACCGTTCCACAATCCTTTTCAACAGTCCAGAATCCAAAATCAATTCAAAATCAAGCTAAATCCAACAGTCGCCTCAATGGCATATCTCAAGGAAACTGTTTCAAAATCACACCAATATCAACCGAATTAACTCATTTCCAAAGCTTTAATGAAACGGTTCAGTAACAATCATTTTGTCCAAAACCAAGTCAATTAAAGTAAACCAGGCTGAATTCAAAAGTGCATTCGACTTTTTAAATCATCAAAATAATTAACTCAAATCAAATCAATCCTCAACGGATTAAACTTAGATTTCAAATCTTTAAAGAATCAACTTCAAACATTACAATTCACAAAGCCGCACAACAATTCAGCCAAACCAACATCCATAATCATTCGAGTCAACCAAATAATACATAAAGCAGATCGTTTCAAAATCACACCAATATCAACTGAATTAACTCATTTCCAAAGCTTTAAAGAAACGGTTCAGCAACAATCATTTATCAAACTAGATCATTTAAAGCAAGCCAGGCTGAATTCAAGAGTGGATTCTATTTTTTACGTTCTCAATAAGATTAACTCAAATCAATTCTCAACGGGTTAAACTCGATCTCAAAGCTTTAAAAGAATCAACTTGAAAAGCATTTCGTTTCACAAAACCACACAACAATTCAACCAACAGACGTTCATAACCAACCAAGGCAAATCAAGCCATACATAAGGCTGATACAATCACCAAATACATATTCACTCACATCAGTATCCATATGTAATAATTCCAATATATAAAATATAGTTTTTGGAAAGCGCCCCTACCTCAAAACGCAAATCCATAACCCAAACATCTCACAGAGTCCTTTCCGCCTCAACCCGAACTGACGGCAACCAAAACCTCAGCTCCCAGTCATGTTCGCAATAACCATGGCAACACTAATCGCAACATACAATAATCAGGACTCGACCCCACGTTATCAAAACTCATATTCATTAACCAACACAACCGAATACTAACGTAAGGCTTTTCGAAACATAATTACTTACCGAAACTAAGAAAGAACGGCTGAACCGAAACAGCGAAGGTCTCCGGGCCAGTTCGGCGGCAGCCCGGTGATGAGTATTTTGGTGAAAAATAAATTTCCCCCAAAACACACAAATCTAACCGGCAAGTGTACCGGGTCGTATCAAGTAATAAAAACTCACGGGAGTGAGGTCGATCCCACAGGGATTGAAGGATTGAGCAATTTTAGCTTAGTGGTTAATTTAGTCAAGCGAATCAAGATTTAGTTGAGTGTTTTGTGATTTGCAGAAATTAAATTTCATGGAATTAAAGAGAGCAGGAAATTAAATTGCTGAATCTTAAAGAACAAGAAATTAAATGGCAGAAACTTAAAGTGCAAGAAATGTAAATTGCGGAAATTTAAAGTGCAAGAAATGTAAATGGCTCGAAATGTAAAGGGGATTAGGGGTTGGATTTGCAGAATTTAAACAAAGGAAAGTAACTTGCATCAAACAAAAGAGTAAAAGAAGGTTTGGATTGAATCGGATCTTGAAATAGCATGAATTCATACATGGTTGATTCAATCAAGGGAAACATGAAAATCTAGCTAATTGGCTTGCTTATGGCTCAAGAAAGTGCATAATTCTAATGAAAACAAGAGAAAAAGACTAGTTAAAATAGGCTAGGATGACTTGTCATCACAACACCAAACTTAAAGCTTGCTTGTCCCCAAGCAAGAAATAAATTTATGCTCCAAGGTTCTTTCAATTAAGATGGATTGAGGAACACTTGTAAAGTGCAGTGAGTGAAGTGATCAAGTATCAGTGGGGTGAACTCTAAATCATATGCTCATGCAAGGGCTTCAGTGCTCACTAGTCCTTACATATTGGGAGTCGTAGGTCTTTAGGATTTTCATCTAAATGATACCATGGATATCTCTTTATATGTAATCACCTTGAAGCAGCTTATAGTTTCTGTGCTTTGGCCTCGACTCTAAGTATCATGTCTCAAAGC
>NC_029789.2:109308434-109327146 GCF_000816755.2 Arachis ipaensis
AAACTGAAAACTAGGAAACAGCAGAATAGTTAACTAGTTCATCCAACATGCTTGAAGCCAGCATTATGCAGAAAGTGAGAATGTATTTTATGATGGGATTTTGGTGGAACACCAAACTTAGAATCCTTCATTCTCCCTTAGATTGTTTTGGTGTGTAACACCAAACTTAGCTTCTTGCAATATAGATAAAACTAATTAACCTTTTTATTGAAATAGATATGAAAAGATGGTTACCTCCGGTTGGGTTGCCTCCCAATAAGCGCTCTTTTATTGTCACTAGCTTGACATCTTGCTCTTTGATTATGGAGGCTGGAAATCATAATGCCTCAGTTTTTCTCCTCTTGTTGTAGGATTCCTTTCCTCCATGACCTGCACAATCACAAACAATTCAAATGAAAATTGGATATTCTCATGCCAGAATGTAGTCAGAGGATTAGTTGACACAATGTGTCAAACAGTTAATAGGCTTTAAGAGAAAATCAGAAGAAAATTGCTTTTGTTGTACAGAACAACAAGAAATAGACACAGAACCAGAAAAGCAATGTACTCTACTGAGAGAGCAAAGTTAGTGTTAGTTTAGGCAAAAATTCAAACAGTTAGTGGGTTAGTCAAAAATAGAGAAAAATAAAGAAAAAGTGCTTGATCTAGATCTCCACCTCACTTAATCATTGTCAATCTAATCAATCATATATACACGTGTGTGTGTGTGTGTGTGTGTGTGTGTGTGTGTGTGTGTGTGTGTGTGTGTGTGTTTGTGTGTGTGTGTGGTAAAAGAAAAGAGTATAACTTTTTCTTTTACGTCTACATACACAAATATTCTAATTCTTAGTGAAAAATTGCTGGTGCAAGAAGTTTTTCAGTTAAATCCATTGGTCAAGGAGTTGATAAAAAGGGTCAGTTTCGGTGTAAATACACATAGTACCTTCGTACTATGGAAGAAAAAAGTTTTTATTCACTAGCGTATTCAGGTATTGGCATCTAACCTGTTTTATTTCAATCAAATTTTAAGAACAAAATAAATCGATAGAATTACTTTATTACTTCTGCTGTGTGTTATGAACATTTGTAATCCTACAGGTACACTCTAAGATTTGTGGGTTTACTAATCCAACTACAAATTTCATTTATAATTTTAATGGGATGACATGGGTTTATGTTTTTATAAGAGAAATCTAAAGCACCAATTTGCAATAAGAGAAAGAATGAATTAATTCCGTACCACTTACAAGTACTTAACCTATAACTAAGGAATTTGCAAATTTATGAGACAATTGACACTATATATTTCACTACATGGTTGCAATGTTCAAAATTATAAGGCTTCATGTGATTATATTAAAGCTTCGCATTATTTATCAACAACGTTATATGAAACTTATCATTAGGTATTTATATATCTAGACATTATAAAATTATACTTTTACGTTTTCCTTCTCATTTATTACTATATTCAAACAAAAGACATTCATGTAAAATTTAATCAAACTAAACATAATTAATAGTAATTGAATTGAAATTGTATACTTTTTTCCGTTACATTAGAATAACACTTTACACAATACAGGTAACTTTAAATCCTTACAAAGCATATTGCAATTATTAGGACTATCAAAAACATAAATAGCATGTATCCTATTTTGCATCTTCTGTTAGGACACGAAATAAATCTTATTTTGCAATTATTAACAGTAATCTTATGTGTAAGCATGACTTGCATTTCGCCTAACTTGCGCGTACGCATGACTGCCAACACGTGATTTACTTAAATAAACACGTGGATCGCGATTTCAGGCCAATTTTGAGCCAAATCCAACTCATTTTTGAAGTATTTGATGCAATTCACAAGGAAGATCAAGGAAGTAGTAGGAGGTAGTGAGAGAATAGTTTAGAATCATGTTTTAGGATAGTTTTCTAGAGAGAGAGAGAAGCTCTCTCTTCCTTCTCTCTCTTCTCTCTAAAATTTAGGGTAGTTTTAGGTTAAATTCTCTTAGATATAGATTTTAATTCTTGTTCTTGTGTAGTTCTCTTTACATTTTCTTGTTCTAATGTTTCAATTTGCCTAGTTTCTTGTTAGTTTCTCTATTTTGTCTATTTTAGTTCATGAACTCTCTTATTAATTTCAATTTTCTTTTAATGCAATTTTATATTTTCATGTCCTTCGATGTTTGATTTAGCTGCTATTATTGTCTTCTTGTCTTGGTTAGTTATAGTTTTTATTAATTCTTACATTTTGCCATGCTTTATTTTTATGCTCATCAAGTATTTGATAAAATGCTCCTTTTAGTTTTAGAGTAGATTTTTGTATTCTTGGCTTGAATCGGTAACTTGGGTTACCTTGAGTTACTAATATCTACATGATTGATAATTGGAGATCTTAATTAGTCTTATTTTCATTGACGCTAATTCAATTAGTAAGTTGATTAAGACTTGTGGATTAGGATTAGTTAAGCCCATTTGACTTTTCTCCAATGTTGGGGTTGACGAAGTGGGTTTGCTCTTCGTAATTATCATATTGAGGTTAGTAATAAAGAAAGTGATCTTTAACCATCATCCATTGCCAAGATCTTTCTTAGTTAATTTTCTTAATTGTCTTGGTTTAATTACTTTTGATAATTAGTTATTGTTTGCTCATTTAATTTCTTGCTATTTATATTTCCATTTATTGCTATCAAACCCCCATTTTCATAGCCAATAATTAAGCACTCGCTTGCAATTCCTAGGGAGAATGACCCGGGATACTACTCCCGGTTATTTTGGTTTGTATTGTGACATTCTTTTAAACTTTGATCGGGTTGGTTATCGGTTTAGGACTATACTTACGACAAAATTCTTTTGTGAAAATTCTAAACTGACAATTAGCTCGCATCAAGTTTTTGGCACCATTTTCGGAGAAGTGCAATGGTGTTATATTATTGGCTATTGTGAATATGTGAATAGTGTGAATAGCTTGCTTTTTGCTTGATTTATTGTTTTGATAGTCGTTAGGAGTTTATTTTTTCTTTGCATTTTGATACTCTTTGTTTTTATTTCCTCTCTTCATTATGAATTCTCATCCTTATAGTTTTGGGTATGGTTATAGAAATATTGTAGGAAATGGAAATTTCAATGGCAGCTTTCACCAAGGAAGGAATTACCAATTGAGAGAGGAGCCACATGCACATATACAATCCTTACGTCAATCTTCTCCTCCACCTTGCTATGACTATAATTTCTCCTATGGTTCATACCAACCTAACGACTATGGTGGCCATTGCTATAATTATAAACCTCAACTACCATATTCATATGACTATCATTCTCAACATTTTTCTCAACCACAATACTCTCAAACCGCACCCCACTTCCAGCAAATACCTCCACATGATCCAAATCCATATCCTCTTTATGAACACCCGTGTGACCATTATGAACGAACACCCGTTGAACCACCACCACTCCAACATCATTACTCCCACAAGCCTCCTGAACCATCACCTCCCATATATGATGGCTACCCCAACACTATAAACCATCTTTTACACCACAACCCTCCATGAAAGATGTAACACCCTATAACCCTAAGCCTTACCTCTAGCCATAAAGTAAAGGGTGACAAAGTTCCACGATAGTTCTAAAGCTCTTACAATAATATATAATCAAAGAATATAATATACTAAAAGCCTTATGAAGGAATAAAACTCAAAGAAACAGAAAATAGAGATACGAAAGTGTGAAGCATTCACACACAATAACCAAAAGCATAAAGGTAAGAAAAGACATTTTAGACACAAGATAAACAAGGAACATATTTATAAATATGTACAGTAGATACGACTGAGTTTTTTGAAAGTTAAATAGATATGCGCTATCTCTTATAGTTAAGCCTCTAAGGTGATAAGTAAAATATACAAAAGTGAGAAAATAACCATATCAAAATAATCAAAAGACCAAAAGAAAGCCATCCTTCGCCTTGTCACCATTCGCAAACTCACCGAGGTGGGTTGCGACATGATGCGTGAGCATCTTATACCCATTTTCTGCTTATTTTCTAGTTAAATTTAGTTAGAATTTAGTGAATTTAGTTATATTTTAGTGTTAAATCCTCTTTGGATGCTACTTTGACTTGTTTTGGTATTTTTACTATTTTAGGTAAAATTCGGACCAATTTGGCAGTTTTGTGTTAAAAAAGAGGAAGAAAGTGGATGTGTGATAAACCCCAATTTTGTGGTTTATCTTGTGTTAAATTTAGTGGATTTTATCAACTTTTTCCACATTTATTCACTAAAATAGAATATTTGTAATTTTCTCTAATTTATGCTTAAGAGTGAAAACATACTTTTGAGGCCCTAAAATTGCTAAATTTAATTCACTTTAATTTCATTCGATGCCTTGATATATTTGTTGAGTGATATTAGCTTTATAAGGTAAGGATTGGATTAAAGAAGTGAAGAAAAAGCATGCAAAGTGGAGAATTCATGAAGAAATAAGGAATTGGAGAAATTCATGGTGATGCGTACGCGTGGGAGGGAAATTTGCCAGGCCACGCGTACGCGTGACCCATGCATACGCGTGACAAGTAGCACATGACCTTATTAAAGGAACACGCTAGAGCGATTTCTGAGCAAAAGGAGATCCAAATCCAACTCATTTCTAAAGCTATTTGAGACAGATTTCAAGAGGGAACAAGGGGAGAGCAATTAGGATAGTTTAGTAACATGCTTTATGTCATATTCTAGAGAGAAGAGCTCTTTCTTCTCTCTAGAATTATGGTAAATTTGGTTAGACTTCTCTTAGGTTTATGCTTGAATTGATGCTTTGATTTATTTTCCTTGCAATTTATTGTTCTCACATTTTGTTCTCTTAGTTTTATTTGCTATTTCCTTCATTTTAGTGCCTTTATGTTTATCACTCTTTGTTGATTTCAATTTCTATTAATGCAATTTATGTTTTCATATTTCTTATTGTCTAATTGAGTTGTTATTATTGTTTCCTTACATTGAGTAGTTGTACATTCTATTTTTTTGTTAATTTACTATACTTTTCTTTTATACCTTCCAAGTGTTTGATAAAATGCTTGGTAGGATTTTAGAGTAGATTTTTATACTCTTGGCTTGGATTGGTAATTTGGAGACTCTTGAATTGTCTAAATCTCTTGTTGATTGGTAATTAAAGGTTGCTAGTTGGCTTGAATTTCACTAAATCTAGTCTTTCACTATGAGTTGACTAGGACTTGTGATCTCAAGTTAATTGTGCTCACTTGACTTTCCTTCAACTGTTAGAGGTTAACTAAGTGAGAGCAATTTCTACTTACCATTACAATTGAGGATGATAATGCGGATAGAAATTTCAATTCTCACTCCTTGCCAAGACCTATTTTAGTTTTTAGTTTATTTTCTTGTCTATCAAACCAAAACCCCAAAAATATACACCCCGTAACTAATAATATGCACACTTCCCTACAATTCCTTGAGAGACGACCCAAGGTTTAAATACTCTCGGTTTTTATTAGTTTGCATTGTGACAAACAAATTAAACTTTGATAGAGGGTTATTTGTCCTTTTGGATCTATACTTGCAACGAGATTATTTTTGTTAAAATTCTAACCGACGATTTCCCTATATCATGTTTTTGGTGCCGTTGCCGGGGAATTACAAATGTGTGTTTGTTATTGGTTATTGTATATATGTTGATACTGTAAATAGCTTGATTTTTGGTTTCTTTGTTAGTTTTGGCTAGTTTTAGAAGTTTCTTTTCATTATTTCTTATTATCATTTGTTTTTATTTTCTCTTGCTACTATGAATTCTCACCACTTTGGCTATGAGTTTTGTTCTAAATATGTTGTAGAGAATTCATCAAGGATGGAACAATCAAAGGTGGGAGGAGCCTCAAGTATATGATCAACCCTCATGGCAACAACCCCCTCCAATGTACTATGAGCATGATGCATACCAATCCAATGGTTATGGTGATCCTACTTGTGATTATCTATCACCACCACCATATGCCTATGAACCCCCTCCTCAATATAGCCCTCAACCACCATACTCACAAGCCTCATACCACCAAACACTTCCATATGATCTTAGCCCATATGCACCATACCAACAACCTTATGAGCCATATGAACCATACATAGAACCACAACAATTCCAAAACAATTACTCCCAAGAACCACCTCCATATATACCATATCCATATGCTTACCAAGATGAACCCCCTTCCTATTATGAACCCTTTCTCCCACATAATGAACCCTCCTATCCACCCCAAACACCAATGGATAACCCTCTCATTTCATATCTCCATGAGCTAAGAGAATGTCGTACCATTGTTCAAGAGCGACTTGAAGCTCTAAGGAGGCAAGATGAATTCATGGCTACCTCAACTAAGGTAGTAAGCAACTTGGCCTCACAATGCTTAAGCGCTCAAAGTACTCCCATGGCCACATGTAAAGAATCAAATAAAGAGTGGAGTATGAAAGAGAGATTAGAAACTCCGGTGGTGAATAAGGAGTGGGATTTTGTATTGGAATAAGTGGGAAAAGTCGAAATAGTTGAAGAAGAGGAAGTGGTTGAAGACTTAGGAGATGTTGAAAGTCCATGGGGAAGCTAAAGTTGTAAAGCCCTCTAAGGTTGAAGAGGTTGATCAAGAGATCGATTCAATTATTGATGAGTTTCTATCTATATTAACTAATAACCTCAATGATTTTGTTGAATCCTTTTCTATTGGACATGAAAAAGAGGTCAAAAAAGAAGGTGCACAACCTCCAGGACCCTTGGTAAGTAATGAAGAAGAAATTGGATTGGAAGAAACTATCAAGATGCGGAGATAAATCAAGAAGAGCACAAGGAAGTGGAACTTGCAAGACCAATAGAAACACCTCTCCCCAAGTGATCACCATCCATTCTTTCATTCAAGTTGGTAAATCTCTTATCCCTAAGCTTTCTTATTCTGCTTGAATATGGTTTGCTTGAGACGGATGGTCAACTTAGAGCTCTTTGTGGCTTTAAGAGCAAAAGGGAGGTGGTTAGTGGTTGGAAACAACATTCAAGATTCATTATGGATAAGAGCTCAATGTTGAAGTGCAAGGATTGGTGTAGAGCTATATTTCTTGGGTCTAGGAAGTTATTTGTGAGATTGATTGAGAACTCGGGTTGCTTGTCATCCAATTAGAATTGTAATAATCAACTTAAATATGGGTGTAAGAACAAAGTTTGGGATCCCGGCATATGTGATAAGGATCAATTTTGGGAGCCCTTAGCTTGTGTGGAACTTCATCAAAGCTTAGTGCTATTAATTTTGAACTTTGGAGCTTATTGGAAGTCCAAGCATTGGTGGGAGTTCTGATAAACCCCAATTTTATGGTTTATCTTGTGCTTAATTTGGGGGATTTTATCAACTTTGCTCACATTTATTTAATGAAATAGCATGGTTTTGCAATTCTCCCTTGATTTGTGCTTAAATGTGAAAACATGCTTTTTAGGCCTTAAAATAGCTAAATTTAATTCACTTTAATTCCATTCGATGCCTTGATATGTTTGTTGAGTGATTTCAGTTCACAAGGCAAGTATTGGATGGAAGAAGTGAGGAGAAAAGCATACAAAGTGGGAGAACTTATGAAGAAATGAAGGAACCGCAAAGCTGTCAAGCCTGACCTCTTCGCACTCAATCAACCATAACTTGAGCTACAGAAGTCCAAATGAGGTGGTTCCATTTGCGTTGGAAAGCTAACATCTGGAGCTTCAAAATGATATAAAATTTGCCATAGTTTCCTGACATCTAGGGACGCGCACATGCACTGTACCCGTGCACACCGATGGAGCAGGATGGGTCCACTTTGGGTAACTCGTTGGGGGCGATTTCTAGCTCATTTTGGGCCCAATCCAACTCATTTCTGATGCTATTGAACCCAAGGATTGAGGGGGGGAATGAAACAAGTAGCCATAGTTTAGTTTTTACCATGTTTTAAGGTAGAATTCTAGAGAGAGAAGCTCTCCCTTCTCTCTAGAATTTAGGGTAGTTTAGGTTTAATTTTCTTAGATCCACTTTCAATTCTTATTTTGATTTAGTTTTCCCTTGTTAATTCCTTGATATTACACCTTTGTTCTTCTAGTTCTTGTTGTTAATTTCCTTTTTATATCATTTTTATGTTCATACACTCTTGTTGGGTTTCTATTTTCTTTTAATACAATTTTATATTTCCATGTTTCTTTTATGTTGATCTTGATTGCTATTGTTGATTTCTTGCTTGTGGTAGTCATGGGTTTCACTAATTCTAGTATTTTGTGATGTTTACTTTTCTTGCATACTAGGTGTTTGATAAAATATTTACACTAGTTTTTGAGTAGTTTTCCTTCACTCTTGGCCTAGCCTAAGGGAATTGAGTGACCTTGAGTCATTGGGTCTCATTGAATTGGTGATTTGAGAACACTTGGTGATCAATTTGATATCCATTGATACCAACCCACTACTAATCTAATTAATAGATAGGTTGGGACTTATGGGTTGATGTGATCAAGCCTATTTGACTTACTTCAAGCTTAAGAGTAGATATTACGTACTTAAAGCTTTTGGAAGTAGACTTAATGGGTTAGACTCTCATAATTATCAATATTTGGTTTGTAGACAAGGATGGTGATCTCAATTACCTATGTCTAACCAAGAGTACTTTTCCCTTATTTTATTAGTTCTTGTTACTTTACTTTCTTGTCATTTATTTTCTTGCAAAAATATCAAATCAAACCCCCTTGCATCTTCATAGCCAATAACTGAGCACTTCATTGCAATTCCTTGTGAGACGACCCAAAGTTCAAATATTCTGGTTAATTTTCGTTTGGGATTTGTTACATGTGACAACTCAAATTTTTGATTGGGAGGATTCTTTGTTGGTGTAGAACTATACTTGCAACGAGAATTCATTCATTTGAGGAAATTCTATACCATTACAATAATTCACTCATCAAGTTCAAGGAAGAGTACAAGCACAAGCCACCATGACAAGGAGTTCACCAAATGTCCAACTTAAGGAATTAAAATAAAATTGCTAGGTGGGAGACACCCCGCCATGGTAAACTCTTTCCATTCTCTTGTATATAAAGTTGATTAAAAATTAAGTTGCCATTGTTAGTTATTTTTCTCTTTATATTACTCTTGTATATATTGCCATAGTTGTTAGTTTGTTTGATTAAATTTATGCTTTAATTTATAGGTTAGTTGTTTTGAATTGCATCTTATTTGGTTGGTGTTAGACATGAAAATAGTGGTTAGGGGAGTGCCCTGTTTCTATTCTTTGTTTTAAAAAAAAGGCCCTATCACGCGTACGCTTGGCCCACATGTACACGTGACATCCAAAAATTGGACATGCCAGGATCTTGCGTGGACTGTGCCATCGCACGGTCCTGATAGTGAGTTGTGTGGGAAGGACACGGAAACTGTGCATTTAGCACAAATTCTTCCTACGCGTACACGTGACTTACGCGTACGCATCACCTTCTATTTCCCCTATCCCGCGTACGCTTGCCAGACGCGTATGCGTCGCATCCCATTTCTGCCACTTACCTGTATGCGTGACCTTCTGCGTACGCGTGACCCCTGCCCTGTTTCGCATACTCTTCTTTTCTTCTCTTCTCTCCATTTTTTTCTTCTTTTCTCTTCTCCTCTCTTCTTCCCTTTCTTCAACCATCATCCACCACCACTATTCACCATTTACCATCCACCATTGGTGAGGAATTTAAAGTCCACAAACTAACCGGCAAGTGCATCGGGTCGTACCAAGTAATACCTCAGGTGAGTCAGGTTCGATCCCAAGAGGATTGATGGATCAAGAAACAATGATTGAGTGATTTACTTAGTTAGACAAGCAGAAAATGGTGTTTGAGAGTTCAATAGCATTAAACAATAAATTCAGAGAATTAGAAAGCAAGTAGTTAATGGGTTGTGAATTATATATGAGAAAACAGTTAAGGTTTCAGAGTTGTTTATCTTCTAGATTTCTATTTCTTACTAACTATTTTAATCATGCAAAATTCAATTCATGGAAAATTATAAGTGACTAAACCCTAATTTTTTAGCAATTTAGTCTCCTCTAATCTAGTTAACTGCCAATTCCTTGGTCACTTAATTGCAATTAGAAGGTGAAGTTCAGTTCTAGTTTATTAGCCACAGAACCTCTAATTATCCAAATATAAGAAGATTATATGTCACGTATCCCGTTAAGTGCAGATAAATTAGTGGTTTAGGATAAATTATTTTTAAGTTGTTGTTCAAGTAAATTTCTTTTCCAAGGTTTACAAGAACTCAATTAGAATAGGGGTTATTTTTCCGATCTACCCAAATCCTTAAGATGAAGAACGAAAATAAATTCTTAAAATTGAAATCAATGCATTAATTAAAATAGAATAGTAATAGTATCAATCCATAGAACAAACAGAGCTCCTAACCATAACAGTGGAGGTTTAGCTACTCATGGCTTAGAGAAAAAACTAGGATTCCGAAAAATTTATAAACTGTAGAATGAGGTGTGTAAAAGAGCGAGGAGAGCCCGAAGGACTGAATCTTTTCCCTTTTATATCTAAACCTAATTAATGTAAAACATATTTTCTAAAACTAAATAATATCTTTTCCTATTTGTAAATAAGATAAAGTTTAATCAAAATATAAAAGATCTTCGAGCTGGCTCCTGAAGGATGTGGGGACCACCAAGTTCACTAAGGTTGGCGCCAAACTTGGTTGCCACTTCAACTGCATGCAATACTCACTTTTTCTTCATCTTGGCACCAAACTTGGAGAATCCCAAGTTTGGCACCACCAAGACAACATGAAACTGGAGTTTTGACGTTTATGGCGCCAAACTTGGAGTTCTCCCAAGTTTGGCGCCACCAAGGTAGTGATTCTAGAAGAAAAGTATAGACTATTATATATCATTAGAAAGATATAGAAGTTAGCTTCCCAATGCCATTAGAACTGTGTCAGTTGAACCTTTGGAGCTCAAGTTATGTTCATTGGAGTGCAAGGAGCTCAGAGTTGACAACATTGATGAGCGGATATTTTATATGCTTTTTGGCATCATTTTCATATAATTTTTAGTGTGTTTTGTTTAGTTTTTATTAAGTTTTTATAGGTTTTTGTGTTAAATTCATATTTTTGGATTCTACTATGAGTTTTTGTGTTTTTTGTTCAATTTCAGGTGATTTCTGGCTGAAATTGAGGAGTTGGAGCAAATGTCTGATTCAGAGACAAAAAAAGCACTGCAGATGCTGTCTGAATCTGACCCCCTTGCACTCAGAAGAGCTTTTTTGGAGCTAAAGAAGTCCAAATAGAACATTCTGAATGGCTATGGAAAGCTGACTTCTAGAGCTTTCTAGAAATGTATAATAGTCCATGCTTTGCTTCAGATTAGAAGGCCCAAAACAAGCGTCCAACGCCAGCCTCCTGCCCCCTTCCAGGCGTCCAGCGCCCACAAAGCAGAGACCAGCATCCAAAGGCCCAAAGAGAACCCCCTAGCCAGTGTTTCATGCCCTAGGAGCCTCATAGCATGTGGACCTCATTGAAGCTCAGCCCAAATACCCACCAAGTGGGTCCCAAAAGTGGATTTTAGCACTAAAAAGACTATTTTACCCTTACTAGTCATTAGTTTAGTATTTAAAGTAGAAGATCACACTTTATTAAGGATCTTCGCCCATCATTCAACATATTTTCGTTTTTTCACTTTGTATTTCCTTTCAGTATGAGTTTCTAAACCTCTTAGGTTGAGGGGAGGAGCCCTGCTGAGTCCGATGAATTAAAAAAAGTATTACCGTTTCTCTTCGATCCGTGTTTGATTAATTCTAAGATGTATACTCGTTCTTCAACATGGTGAATAGGATGATCAGTGACAATCAGCTCTGTTCATCATACTAAGACAAACGTGCCTGACAAACACCCGTGTCCACTTGGGTTCATGTGAATACTTCAGTGGAAAGCATCGAACCGCCAGCTTGATTATACATCTCTCAGACGGCTAATCCACGACTTCGTTAGGGACTTCTCAAGACAACAGTTCAGCTGATTTTCGTGGAGATTAGGGTCTCTGTGGTAGAGGCTAGAACCCAAAGATATAGCATTCTCTGATCCGGAAGATCTGACCTTTTTGTGGTACTTTGAGTAGGATCATTACGGAGAATGGACTGTACGAGCTTCACCCTCAATCAGACTGGATCCACACTAACCCTGGGGTTCAGATCTGGAGGAGTATTGACGACCTCTCAATAAAGGCGTTGATCACATACAGCCAACCATTGAAGAAATCACTCACAAGCAAAGAAGATAGTAATACCAGAGTTAATTCAGAAAGACAAAGCAACTCCAATCCTCGACTATATTCCCATTACTGACTCCAATTCACAAATACAAATTAAGAATAGTTTCCCCTACTTCTTGATTCACCTGACTAAGACCTGCAAGATAAGCATAGCTTTCTTCAAACCACAATCCTCATGGGATCGACCCTGACTCGCTCAGGTATTACTTGGACAACCCAGTACACTTGCTGGTACAGCTGTACGAAGGTGTGGGGATTCGTGCACCAAATTTTTGGTGCCGTTGCTGGGGATTGTTCGAGTTTGGATAAACTGACGGATTATCTGTTTTCCTAGATCAGGTAATTTATTTTATTTTGTTGAGTCTTTTATTTTTATTTTCTTCTTCTTCTTTTTTCAAAAAAAAAAAACCTTTTCAAAAATATTTTTCTTTTCTTTATTTAATCTTTGTTCTTGGTTTGAATATTTTTGTTTCTGTTCTTGGTACTTTTTGTCCCCTTTGAGTCTTTCTTTCAAAAAAATTTTTAAAAATAGTTTCTTTGGTTAAATCTTGTGTCAAATCCTTAAGTTTGGTGTTTTCTTGTTGTTTTCCTTTTAATTTTTGAAAATTTGTGTTTTGTTTTCTAAAAATTTTAAGTTTGGTGTCCTTTATATGTTCTTGTGTTCTTTAAATTTCTTGAGTCTTGTTCTTGGTGTTCTTGTCAATCTTCAAAGTGTTCTTGTGCTTTCTTTGTGTTTTGATCTTAAAATTTAAGTTTGGTGTCCCATTGTGTTTTTCCTTCAAATTTTTAAAAACTTGGGGCATTAGATCTAAAAATTTTAAATTTTGTGTCTTTTACTTATTTTTCTCTCTCCTCATTAAATTCAAAAAATAAAAAAAATATCTTTTCTATTTTTATTTTAACTTAACTTTTTGAAAATTAACAAAAAAATTCAGATTTCAATTTTAATTTTCTATCTTATCTTATCTTAGTTTTCAATTTTCAAAAATCATATCTTTTTCATAATTCTTATAATATATTTTTCAAAATTCAAAATATTATCTTATCTTTTTTAATTTAAAAATTTAAGAACTCAAATTTCAAATTTTAAAATTAAATCTTTTTCAAAATCAAATTTCAAACCTTATCTTTTTAAAATCTTTTTCAAATCTTTTTGGTTTCGTATCTTATCTTTTCTAATCTCACATTTTAAAATTAAATCTTTTTTTTATTTTTTCTAATTTTAAATTTTTTTAAATTCAAATCTTTTCTTATCTTATCTCTTATCTTATTTTAATTTCAAATATTTTCTTAATTAACTACTTCTCTTCTCTCTCTTCCTTTTCAAAACCTCCTAACCAACTCTTCCCTCTCTCAGTTTTCGAAGATTCTATTCCTCTTCCCTCTCTTCTATTTTTGAAAATTATTACTAATTTTCAATTTCTTTTAAATTAATTAACTCTAATTTTCAAAAATTAATTAATAAATAAAAAAAATATATTTTAATTCTTATTTATCTTTTTATTTCTAATTCTTCTCTTTTCTACTTCTATTTATTTGAACTCTTCTTCTCTCTCATCTTCCATCTTTACTTTTCTTTCTCTCTTCTTTCTCTTCTTATTCACATCTCACTGGGAGATCTTTGCCAATTGGCACAAAAAGCTTTCTTCCTTTCTTTCTTTTTTTCTCTTCTTATTTATGACTAGGAAAAGGGATAAAGAACCCCTCTTTGATCTTGATCTTGAACCTGAAAGGATTCTGAAGAAAAGCTTACAACAAGCTAGAGCACAACACTCCAGAAGAAACCTTTCAGAAAACTTTGAACAAGAATTAGGAGACATGGCCGAACCTGAAGGTGATGCCAGAAAGGGTCTTGGTGACTTCACCATGCCTACCTCTGACTTTTATGGTAGAA
Source organism: Arachis ipaensis (assembly GCF_000816755.2). Classification (NCBI taxonomy): domain Eukaryota; kingdom Viridiplantae; phylum Streptophyta; class Magnoliopsida; order Fabales; family Fabaceae; genus Arachis; species Arachis ipaensis. The sequence goes on from NC_029789.2 coordinate 109,322,607, forward strand.
GCATCTCTGTACCTGCCATTGGAGCTAACAATTTTGAGCTTAAGCCTTGTCTACAAGCTTATGTTCTTTCCCTTTGTTGTAAGAGACAGAGCTAAGCTATGGTTGAATTCTTAACCAAAAGAGAGCTTAGACTCTTGGGAAAAGCTGGTTAATGCTTTTCTGGCTAAATTCTTTCCTCTTTAAAGGATGAGCAAGATTAGAGTGGAAGTTCAAACCTTCAGACAAAGAGAAGGTGAATCTCTCTATGAAGCTTGGGAAAGATACAAGCAACTAATCAGGATATGTCCTCCTGACATGCTCTCAAAATGGTCTATCATAGGCGTGTTCTATGATGGTCTGTCTGAGATGTCCAAAATTTTATTGGACAGCTCTGCAGGTGGATGACTCCACTTGAAGAAAACGCCTGCAGAAGCAAGAGAACTCATTGAGATGGTTGCAAACAACCAATTCATGTACACTTCTGAGAGAAACCCTGTAAACCATGGAATCTCTCAGAAGAAAGGAGTTCATGAAGTTGATACTCTGAATGCCATATTGGCTCAGAATAAGATCTTGACCCAATAGGTCAATATGATCTCACAACATTTGACCGGAATGCAAACTGCACCTAGTAGTACCCAGGAAGCTTCTTCTGAAATAAAAGCTTTTGATCCTGATCAACCCACCATGGAGGAGGTGAATTACATGGGAGAACCCTATGAAAACACCTACAACCCTTCATGGAGGAATCATCCTAACCTCTCATGGAAGGATCAACAGAAACCTCAGTAAGATTTCAATAACAATCAAGGTGGAAGGAACCAGAATAGGTTCAATAAGAAATCACCATTCCCATCTTCTCAAGGGAATATGAAAACCTCTAAGCAGAGCCTTTCTGACTTAGTCACTCTGGTTTCTAGCCTCTCTAAAACCACTAATAGTTTTATGCATAAAACAAGGTCCTCCATTAGAAACTTGGAGGTACAAGTTGGTCAGCTGAGCAAGAGGATCCCTTAGACTCCTCCAGACACTCTTCATAGTAACACTGAGGTGAATCCAAGAGAAGAGTGAAAGGCCATAACCATGGAGCTAGAGGCCGAATCTAGAGAAAATGGGAAGGCATTGAACACCAGTGAAGAAGGTTTCACTGGGCGTTTAACACCCACAATGGCAGCAAGCCTATCACTGAACGCCAGTGATGAACCCCTCACTGGGTATTCAACGCCCATCCTGGTAGCAGAGCTGGCGTTGAACGCCAGCCAGCGAGCACTGGCTGGGCATTCAATGCCTAAACACCTAGGAACTCTAGTGCTGAATGCCAGTGAGGAACCCCTCACTGGACTTTCAACTCCTAAACAGGTAGGCAGCCTGGCACTGAACGCCAGTGAGGAACCCCTGACGTGGCGGAATTTGGCGAGTTAAGAATTTATTATAAGAGATACGTTGCAAGTACAGTTCTTAACTAACCAAAATTCTGCTTATCAATTTAGAAGGGGTTGTCACGAAATTAAAATTAAAATACTGGGAGTATGAATCCCAGGTCGTCTCCCAACGAGTTACAGAAAGGTGTGCTATTTTATTAATCAGATGTTGTCTAAAATGGTTTGAGTTGATAAACAGGAAATTAAATCAGAGAAATTATGTAATTTAAATAAAAACCTTGACTGGGAGTAGATTAGTTGGAAGCCCTATTCTTGTTGGAGTACTCTCAAGATTAATTAATGATTGAAGGTTGTTCTGCTTAGTTATCCTTTACTAGGTAGAGGAAAGTCAAGCAAGTTGGAAGGCAATTTCTATTCACAAGTCCTAATCCTCTCCCTTGGGAAGGATTAGTGTCAATGACTAGAGTGCGATCCAACAATAAACCCAATTACAATTTTTCTCTTGAGTAATTCAACTCAAGGTTTCCTTTCAATCATCTCCCAATCAAGTTATGGAACTACTCGCTCATTATGAATGTAAATTTCACAAAATAAGGAAGAGAAATATTGAACGACATGATAAATAATAATCAAAAAGATCAATTAAAAATAAAAACAGTTCTTGTATTAATAAATTCTAAAAATAATCCAATAATAATTCTGAATAAATTGAGGACATGGAAGAGTAAGAGACAAGTAAGAAAACAAACTAGAATGACGAAGTCTTGACGGAGGTAATAACTTTTCTCAATATCCCAATCCAAAAAGCGATAAAATCAAAATCCTAAGAACTATGAATGTGTAGAGAGAAAACCTAAAGGAGGAGTAAAATCAGATCTAAAACTAAAACTATGCGGAATGAATGTTGTCTGTGGTCTCTGCATGTTCCTCGACTCTAATCGGCTTTTCTGGGCCGAAAACTTGGTCAAAACAGGGCCCAAAATCGCCCCCAGCGAATTCTGCAGATCGCGCATGTCACAAAGAGCCTTCTCTACTGTAATTTCTCCTATAATACAAGGGATCTGAAAACTCCCAGGATCCTTCAGTTTCTGAGGTAGTTTATGCTGAATAATAGCACTGCACTCTTCAGTTAGTATCACAGTCTCATTGTTCTTCCAGCTTCTCTTTTTAGTCATTAGCTCCTTCAAAAACTTGGCATAGAGTGGCATTTATTCTATGGCTTCAGCAAAGGGTATGTTGATTTGTAGCTTCTTGAAGATTTCCAAAAATCTCAAGAACTGGTTGTCATCTTCCTTTTTCTTCAATAGCTGGGGATATGGAGCTCTTGAGATGTTCAGTTGGGGTATCCCTTTTTCTTTCTGTAGACTTGGCGTGGGAGGTTGAACTCCATCTTGCTCTTCTCCCTTTTCATTTGAGCCTTCTTCTTGTGGTTTTTGGGGATATTCCTTCAGTTCCTTCCCACTCCTAAGTGTGATAGCTTGACACTCCTCTCTTTTGCTTGAGTGGGCGTCATAGCAAAAGTTGTGGTTAGGGAGCTGCTTAAACAGATAGCTGATTTGTGTCTCCAGTTTCGTGATGGCAGCATTTTGATTCTGCATGTTGGACTGCACTTCCTCTCTGAATGCTTTACTGTCTCGAATGTCTCTACATACTCCTTCAATTAAGGTTTCGATCTTAGAAAGCTTGTCATCAATTGATGGGTGATTCGAAGTAGATGTGTTATTTTGGTTTTGATAAGCATATGAAGAAGTGTTGTTGTGGGGGTGTTGAGACGTCCTCTGTGTGAATTGATGGTGAGCTGCATTGTTGTTGGAGTTGTAACGTCTCTGGTCTTGGTTTTGATCTTGCTCACCTCCCCACCCAAAGTTTGGGTGGTTTCTCCATCCAGGGTTGTAGGTCTTGGAGTATGGATCATAGTTTTTCCTTGGTGAACTCCCAATGTAGTTGGCTTGCTCCTGACTCCCCTCTGCTTCTTCATTCACTCCTTCTTGGATTGTTGATGAAGTGGAGATTGCTGCTACTTGGTTCATCTCCATCTTCTTGGTGAGGTCAGCCAGCTGCTGGGTAATGAGCTTGTTTTGGGCCAACAGAGCATCTACATTGTTTAGCTCTATTACTCCTCTTGTGTTCCCTCTTTTGGAAGCATAGAAGTAGTCGTTCTCTGCTACTGTTTCAATAACATCTATGGCTTCCTCAATGGTCTTCTTCTTGTTCAAAGATCCTCCAGATGAATGGTCTACGGCCTTCTTTGACTCATAAGAGAGCCCTTCATAGAAAACGTGCAGCTGCACCTATTCGTTGAACATGTCAGGTGGACACCTCCTTGTTAAGTCCTTGAACCTCTCCCATGCTTCATATAGAGTCTCACCATCTTGTTGCCTGAAAGTTTGGACCTCAGCTCTCAGCCTATTGATTCGTTAAGGAGGGTAAAATCTTGCTAAGAATTTCTTTTCCATGTTGTCTTCCATGTTTGGTTCAAAGAATTCCTCTTCTTCCTTAGCACCAACCACTTTCTTTCCTCTTGCCTCCCTCCTTAATCTAAGGAAGGTCCTCTCAGGTTCAGAATCGAAGGAAGTTGAAGCCCCACTTCTTCTCCCTGTCATACAACCATCAAGTGCAAGTAAGAAAAGATAGGTGCAGAAAGTATTTGTGTCAGAATTACTGTTAGTTGTGGGTGATGCAATATATCAAATAGTTAGTGGGTTAGCAAACAGAATTGAAAATAACAAAGAAGAACAAAAGAGTAGAGGGGAAGGGAAGAAGTTTAACTAAAACAAAAAGTAAATCACTCAAACAGAAAATGAAATTCACAAAATAAAAATGCTCAATCTAGTGATCTTCCAATTTAATCATTGTTGATGCACAATCAATCCCCGGCAACGGCGCCATAAACTTGATGCACGGAAAACTTGTCTCACAACAAATCTCCCTTCAGCAAGTGTACCGAATTTGTCGTCAAGTAAAAACTCACAATAGAGTGAGGTCGAATCCCACAGGGATTGATCGATCAAGCAACTTTAATTAGAAGAATGTTCTAGTTGAGCGAATCCAGAATTTGGGTTGAGAGTTGCAGAAAATAAAATGGCTGGAATGTAAATAACAGAAAAGTAAATGCTAGAATTAAAGAACTGGAAGCAAATGACTGAAAATAAATTGCAGAATTGTAAATAGGAATGGGG
>NC_029789.2:109327293-109359317 GCF_000816755.2 Arachis ipaensis
TTACAACAGAGCTCCCTAACCCAATGAAAGGGGTTTAGTTGTTCATAGCTCTTGAAAATGAAAACAAAGATGGAGAATACATCATAAAACTAGAAAATGCAGAGAAAGTAAAATACAAAGAGTAGTTCTCTTTTTCCAGCCTCCAGAACTCTTTTACAATTCAAAGCTACTCCTATATATACTACTCTTCTCAGCTTCTAGTTTGCTCTTCAAGTCTTGGGCCTTTGGATCTTGAGTTTGAAGCAGTTCTTTTCTTCATTTGGGCTTGGCTTTACTTGCAGAGAGAAAGTGCTAAGTGGGCAGAGACTTCAGCTCAGGGCGTTAGGGGTGTTAACATTTAGTGAAAGTATAAGTTCGAGAACGTTAGTGACACTTAACATTTTCACTAACGTTCCAATGTACCCCTTTGCCTCACGTTAGAGCCCACGTTAACTATGTTAACGTGGCTTCTAACGTGGCCTTGCCAAACTTCGAGAACGTTAGTGACACTCAACATTGTCACTAACGTTCCAGTGTGCCCCTTTTTGCTTCACATTAAAGCTCCACGTTAACTAGGTTAACGTAGCTTCTAACATGGCCTTGCCAACCTTCGAGAACGTTAGTGACACTCAACATTGTCACTAATGTTCCAATGTGCCCCTAGATCTCACGTTAGAGTCCACGTTAACTAGGTTAACGTGGCTTCTAACGTGGCCATTCTTAGCCATCCCAATGTTAGTGACAATGTTGAGTGTCACTAACGTTGGCTCATCATTCATTCCTCATCGTTAGCTTCCATGTTAACTAAGTTAATGTGGAAGTTAACGTGGCTCCGTGGGGGGTTATGTGGTTGCTTCCAATGTTAGTGACAATGTTGAGTGTCACTAACGTTGGCGACAACTCTCACTTCTTACGTTAGCTCCCACGTTAACCAAGTTAACGTGGGAGTTAACGTGGTGTGTTGCATCCTTAGGCCAACGTTAGTGACAATGTTGAATGTCACTAACGTTGGCTTCTCTTTCCCCCTTTAACGTTAGAGGCCACGTTAACTAAGTTAACGTGGGCTCTAACGTGGCCACTTATGAGTGTTTGCTAATGTTAGTGACAATGTTAAGTGTCACTAACATTGGCTCAACTTCCCTTTTCCACGTTAGAGTTCACGTTAACTTAGTTAACGTGACTCTTAACGTTGGCAATGATGGCTATGAGAGTGTCATTGGCAATCACTTTTCTCATTAACCTTGCAAGTTTCCTCCCTTTCCTTGCTTCCTTTCGTCCTGAAATCAAGCAATAGAGTGCATCAAAGTTCTAGTCCAAGTCAAGGGCAATGCAACATACAATTTGTCACTAAACTTATGCAAAATCCTCATGAAATAATGTAAAATGCACAATGTATGCTTGAGTCAAGGTGTAAGTGGATATCTATCCAAAACTAGCTTATTTCCTAAGGAAATGCATGAAACTAACCTAAAAACAGTAAAGAAAAGGTCAGTGAAACTGGCCAAGATGTCCTGGCATCAATTGCTAATTTCAAAATTTTTTTAATTAATTAATTAATTTAGTTTTCGATTTGCTTTTATTTTATTTTCTTTTTGTTTTTGAAATTTTATTTTATTTTCCATTTATTTTACTTATTATTTTCGGTTACTTTTAAATAAAAAAAAATAATTCATATCAATTCCCTTTTCTCCATCATGGACATAAGTGGAAGTGAACAGTCCAGAAGGACTCTGGGGTCATATGCTAACCCCATTACAGCTGCATATGGGAGTAGCATCTGTATACCTCCCATCAAAGCAAGCAGCTTTGAGCTAAATCCTCAGCTCATTATCATGGTGCAGCAAAATTGCCAGTATTCCGGTCTTCCACAAGAAGAACCTACTGAGTTTCTGGCACAGTTCTTACAAATTTCTGACACAGTACATGATAAAAAAGTGGATCAAGATGTCTACAGATTACTACTATTTCCATTTGCTGTAAAAGATCAAGCTAAGAGCTGGTTAAATAACCAACCCACAGCAAGCATAAAAACATGGAGACAGTTAACAGACAAATTTCTGAATCAATTCTACCCTCCAAAAAGGATGACACAGCTAAGGCTGGACATCCAAGGATTTAAACAAGAGGATCAAGAATCCCTTTATAATGCTTGGGAGAGGTACAGAAGGATGCTGAGAAAATGTCCCTCTGAAATGTTTTCATAGTGGGTACAGTTAGACATCTTCTACTATGGGTTTACAGAAAAAGCTCAGATATCCCTAGACCACTCAGCTGGTGGATCTATACACATGAGAAAAACAATTGAAGAAGCTCAAGAGCTCATAGATACAGTTGCTAGAAATCAACATCTGTACTTAAACAATGAGTCCTCCATAAAAGAAGAGGCTGTGGCAGTAACTACTGATCCTAATCCTCAAGAACAGATTGTTGAACTTAATTAGCAATTACTCCTTATGACAAGACAATTAGCAGAATTTAAGGAGATGCTCCAAGACACTAAAAATGCTAACAAGAATATGGAAGCACAATTGAATCAGACAAGACAGCAACTATCTAAACAGATAACAGAAGAATGCCACGCTATCCAATTAAGGAGCGGGAAAACATTGAATAAATCAGCTAAAAGTAGCAGAAAGCCAAGAAAGGAACAACTGACAGAGGACGACCAAACCACTGCTCAAAATCCCTCTGAGGACAGCAAGAGCCCAGAGAGGAATAACTTTGGCGTTCAAACACCAGAAAAGGGTAAGAAAGTGGCGTTAAACGCCCAAAAAACATCCAATCCTGGCATTCAAACGCCACAAAGGGGTCAGACACTTGCAAGTGCTAATAACAACCCCCTTAAGTAGGCTTCTTCAACCACTTCTGTAGGGAATAAACCTGCAGCAACTAAGGTTGAAGAATATAAAGCCAAGATGCCTTATCCTCAGAAGCTCCGCCAAGCAGAATAGGATAAACAATTTGCCCGCTTTGTAGACTATCTCAGGACTCTTGAAAAAGATTCGGTTTGCAGAGGCACTTGAGCAAATACCCTCTTATGCTAAGTTCATGAAAGAGATCTTAAGTCATAAGAAGGATTGGAGAGAAACTGAAAAAGTGTTTCTCACTGAAGAATGCAGTGCAGTCATTCTGAAAAGCTTACCAGAGAAGCTTCAAGATCCAGGGAGCTTTATGATACCATGCACAATAGAGGGTGCTTGTACTAAGACAGCTCTATGTGACCTTGGAGCAAGTATCAACCTAATACCTGCATCCACTATCAGAAAGCTTGAGTTGACTGAAGAAGTCAAACCAACCCGGATATGTCTTCAACTTGCTGATGGCTCCATTAAATACCCATCAGGCATAATTGAGGACATGATTGTTAAGGTTGGGCCATTTGACTTTCCCACTGACTTTGTAGTGCTGGAAATGGAGGAGCACAAGAGTGCAACTCTGATTCTAGGAAGACCTTCCCTAGCAACTGGACGAACTCTCATTGATGTCCAAAAAGGGGAAGTAACCCTGAGAGTCAATAAGGATGAGTTCAAGTTAAATGTTGTCAAAGCTATGCAGCATCCAGACACGTCAAATGACTGCATGAGCGTTGATATTATTGACTCCCTAGTGGAAGAGGTCAATATGACTGAAAGTCTTGAATTAGAGCTAGAGGACATCTTTAAAGATGTTCAGCCTGATCTGGAGGAATCAGAGGAAATAAAAGAACCTCTGAAAATCCCTCAGAAAGAGGAGAAACCTCCTAAACCTGAGCTCAAACCACTACCACTATCCCTGAAATATGCATTTCTGGGAGAGGGTGACACTTTTCCAGTGATCATAAGCTCTGCTCTAAATCCACAGGAAGAGAAAGCACTAATTCAAGTGCTAAGGACACACAAGATAGCTCTTGGGTGGTCCATAAGTGACCTTAAGGGCATTAGCCCAGCAAGATTCATGCACAAGATCCTATTGGAGGATGATGCTAAACCAGTGGTTCAACCACAGAGGCGGCTAAATCCAGCCATGAAGGAAGTGGTGCAGAAAGAGGTCACTAAATTACTAGAGGTTGGGATTATTTATCCTATTTCTGATAGCCCCTGGGTGAGCCCTGTCCACGTTGTCCCCAAGAAGGGAGGTATGACAGTGGTTCACAATGAAAAGAATGAACTGGTTCCTACAAGAACAGTTACAGGGTGGCGTATGTGTATTGACTACAGAAGGCTCAATACAGCCACCCGAAAGGATCACTTTCCTTTACCATTCATAGATCAGATGCTAGAGAGACTAGCAGGTCATGATATTACTGCTTTTTGGATGGCTATTCAGGTTACAACCAAATTGCAGTGGATCCTCAGTACCAAGAAAAAACAGCATTCACATGTCCTTCTGGAGTATTTGCTTACAGAAGAATGCCTTTTGGTCTGTGCAATGCACCTGCAACTTTTCAGAGGTGCATGCTCTCTATCTTCTCTGATATGGTAGAGAAGTTCCTGGAAGTCTTCATGGATGACTTTTCAGTATTTGGAGACTCATTCAGCTCCTGTCTGGATCATCTAGCACTTGTCTTGAAAAGGTGCCAAGAGACTAACCTGGTCTTAAATTGGGAAAAATGTCACTTTATGGTGACTGAAGGAATTGTCCTTGGGCACAAAATTTCAAGCAAGGGAATAGAGGTGGATTAAGCCAAGGTAGAGGTAATTGAGAAATTACCACCACCTGCCAATGTTAAGGCAATCAGAAGCTTTCTGGGGTATGCAGGATTCTATAGGAGGTTCATAAAGGATTTTTCAAAAATTGCAAAACCTCTAAGCAACCTGCTAGCTGCTGACACGCCATTTGTGTTTGACACAGAGTGTCTGTAGGCATTTGAGACCCTGAAAGCCAAGCTGGTCACAACACCAGTTATCTCTGCACCTGACTGGACATTACCATTCGAACTAATGTGTGATGCCAGTGACCATGCCATTGGTGCAGTGTTGGGACAGAGGCATAACAAGCTTCTGCACGTAATTTACTATGGTAGCCGTATTTTAAATGATGCACAGAAGAATTACACAACCACAGAAAAAGAGTTACTTGCAGTGGTTTATGCCATTGACAAGTTTAGATCCTATTTAGTAGGTTCAAAGGTGATTGTGTATACTGACCATGCTGCTCTTAAATACTACTCACAAAGCAGTATTCAAAACCTAGGCTCATAAGATGGGTGTTGCTTCTGCAAGAGTTTGATATAGAAATAAAAGATAGAAAAGGGACAGAGAACCAGGAAGCTGATCACCTGTCCCGGATAGAACCAGTAGCAGGGGCATCCCACCCTCCTACTGAGATCTCTGAAACCTTTCCGGATGAGCAACTCTTCGCCATTCAGGAAGCACCATGGTTTGTAGACAGGAAAAGGAAGAAGCATGAAAGGCTTCTCTCAATACAGAGTCAAATAAAACCCCCACATTCAAACTCTAAGTTTGGTGTTGGAAGGCCACAACCAAACTCTAAGTTTGGTGTTAAGAGGCCATCATCATGCTCTGAGTATCTGTGAGGTTCCATGAGAGCCCACTGTCAAGCTACTGACATTAAAGAAGCGCTTGTTGAGAGGCCATCCAATTTTACTTATCTATGTTGATTTCTATTTTCCATTGTTATTTTATGTTTTCTGTAGGTTGATGATCATGTGAAGTCACAAAAACATTTGAAAAAGCAGAAACAAACTGAAAAACAGAATGAAAAATAGCACACCCTGGAGGAGAAGCCTACTGGCGTTTAAACGCCAGTAAAGACAGCAGAATGGGCGTTAAACGCCCAGTCTGGCACCATTCTGGGCGTTTAACGCCAGAAATGGGCACCAGACTAGCGTTTAACGCCAGAAAAGGGCAAAAAGCTGGTGTTAAACGTTAGAAATGGGCAGCAACCTGGCGTTTAATGCCAGGATTGGCAGCAGAGGGCATTTTGCACGCCTAATTGGTGCAGGGATGAGAAATCCTTGACACCTCAGGATCTGTGGACCCCACAGGATCCCCACCAACCTCAACTCACTCTTTCTCATTTCTTCACACCTTTTCGTAATACTCTTCCCAAAATAACCTCTACCAATCACTTCCATTACTCCTCAAAAACCATCATACAAACCACCTACACCTACCCACTCAAATTCAAACCATCACTCCTTCCTTTTCCACATCATAACCACCTAAAACCCCCTTGGCCAAATAATTCACACACCTCCATCTCCTCCATCTCTTCATGTTCTTATCCTTTCTTCATTCTTTTGCTCGAGGACGAGCAAACCTTTTAAGTTTGGTGTGGAAAAGCTCAGCTTTTTTTGTTTTTCCATAACCATTTATGACACTTAAGGCCGGAGAAACCTCTAGAAAGAGGAAAGGAAAGGCAATTTCTTCCACCTTTGAGTCATGAGAGATGGAGAGATTCATCTCAAAGGTCCATCAAGACCACTTCTATGAAGTTATGGCTAAGACTTTTCATTGAAGAGGACAAGCCCATTACTAAGAAAAGGATGGAGCAAACAAGAGAGCCCACTCATGGACCTCAACAAGAGCATGAGGAAAATCCTCATCATTAAATTCCTGAGATGCCTCAAGGGATGCATTTTCCTCCACAAAACTATTGGGAGCAAATTAACACCTCCCTAGGAGAATTAAGTTCCAATATGGGACAACTAAGGGTGGAGCACCAAGAGCATTCCATCCTCCTTCATGAAATTAGAGAAGATCAAAGAACCATGAGAGAGGAGCAACAAAGGCAAGGAAGAGACATTGAGGAGCTCAAGCACTCCATAAGATCTTCAAGAGGAAGAACAAGCCGCCATCACTAAGGTGGACCCGTTCTTTAATCTCCTTGTTCTTTATTTTCTGTTTTTCGAAAATTGTGCTTTATGTTTATTTATGTTTGCGTCTTTATTACATGATCATTACTGTCTAAGTGTCTATGCCTTAAAGCTATGAAAATGAATCCATCACCTTTCTTAAAATGAAAAATGTTTTTAATTGAAAAAGAAAAAGAAGTGCATGAATTTTGAATTTTAAAACAATTTAGTTATTTTGATGTGGTGGCAATACTATTGTTTTTCTGAATGAATGCTTGAACAGTGCATATTTTTGAATTTGATTTTTTATGAATGTTAAAATTGTTGGCTCTTGAAAGAATGATGGGAAAAGGAGAAATGTTATCTGATGATCTGAAAAATCATAAAATTGATTCTTGAAGTAAGAAAAAGCAGTGAATAGAAAGCTTGCAAAAAAAATATAAAAAAAAAGAAGAGAAAAGCAAGCAGAAAAAGCCAATACCCCTTTAAACCAAAAGGCAAGGGTGATAAAAAGGATCCAAGGCTTTCAGCATCAGTGGATAGGAGGGCCCACAGGAATAAAATCCTAGCCTAAGCGGCTAAACCAAGCTGTCCCTAATTATGTGCTTGTGGCGTGAAGGTGTCAAGTGAAAACTTGAGACTGAGCGGTTAAAGTCGTGGTCCAAAGCAAAAAGAGTGTGCTTAAGAGCTCTGGACACCTCTAATTGGGGACTCTAGCAAAGCTGAGTCACAATCTGAAAAGGTTCACCCAGTTATGTGTCTATGGCATTTATGTATCCGGTGGTAATACTGGAAAACAAAGTGCTTAGGGTCACGGCCAAGACTCATAAAGTAGCTGTGTTCAAGAATCAACATACTTAACTAGAAGAATCAATAACACTATCTGGATTCTGAGTTCCTATAGAAGCCAATCACTCTGAACTTCAAAGGATAAAGTGAGATGCCAAAACTGTTCAGAGGCAAAAAGCTAAAAGCCCCGCTCATCTAATTAATACTGATCTTCATAGATGTTTTTGGAATTCATTGTATGTTCTCTTCTTTTTATCCTATTTGATTTTTAGTTGCTTGGGGACAAGCAACAATTTAAGTTTGGTGTTGTGATGAGCGGATAATTTATACGCTTTTTGGCATTGTTTTTAGTATGTTTTTAGTACATTTTAGTTAGTTTTTATTATGTTTTTATTAGTTTGTAAATAAAAATAACTTTTCTGGGCTTTACTATAAGTTTGTGTATTTTTTTGTGATTTCAGGTATTTTCTGGCTGAAATTGAGGGACCTGAGCAAAAATCTGATTCAGAGGCTGAAAAAGGACTGCAGATGCTGTTGGATTCTGACCTCCCTGCACTCAAAGTGGATTTTCTGGAGCTACAAAAGCTCAATTGGCGTGCTCTCAATTGCTTTGGAAAGTAGATATCCTGGGCTTTCTAGCAATATATAATAGTCCATACTTTGCCCGAGATTTGATGGCCCACACAGGCGTTTCAATTCAGCTCAAGAATTCTGGCGTTTAACTCCAGAACTGGCACAAAAGCTGGAGTTAAACGCCCAAACTGGCATAAAAGCTGGCGTTTAACTCCAAGAAATGTCTCTTCACATGAAAGCTTCAATGCTCAGCCAAAGCACACACCATGTGGGCCCTAAAAGTGGAATTTTACAATAAACACCCAAGCTTACTCATTTTCTGTAATCCTAGGTCACTAGTTTACTATAAATACTACTTTCAGTGATTCATATTGTACCTCATGACACTTTACACGTTTCTTATTGTAATCTTCTACGGCATGAGTCTCTAAATCCCATTGTTGGGGGTGAGGAGCTCTGCTGTTCTTCATGAATTAATGCAATTACTACTGTTTTCCATTCTATCACGCTTGCTTCTATTCTAAGATATTCATTCGCACTTCAACCTGATGAATGTGATGATCCGTGACAATCATTATCATTCTCTCCTATGAATGCGTGCCTGACAACCACCTCCGTTCTACATGCAATCAAGCTTGAATGTGTATCTCTTGGGTTTCTAATCTAAGATTGGAACCTTCGTGGTATAAGCTAGAATTATTGGCGGCCATTCCTGAGATCCGGAACGTCTAAACCTTATCTGTGGTATTCTGAGTAGGATCTGGGAAGGGATGACTGTGACAGACGCAAAAGGATCAATGGATCCTATTCCGACATGATCGAGAAGACCGATGATTCTCCAAAGCCTCAACCTGTTCTTCATTACTGCATAACAAGTATTTATTTCATGTTCTTTTACTTTTTACAATTAAATCTGAGAATTATTGATATCCTGACTAAGAGTTACAAGATAACCATAGCTTGCTTCAAGCCGACAATCTCCGTGGGATCGACCCTTACTCACGTAAGGTATTACTTGGACGACCCAGTGCACTTGCTGGTTAGTTGTGTGGAGTTGCAAAAGTGTGATTGTAATTTCGTGCACCAGGGTGCATAGCACGGGCATTTCATGCCCAAAGAGCTAACAGAGCTGGCGTTAAATGCTAGTGAAAGCACACCTTCTGAGTGCTCAATTCTCACTCAAGAAACCCCTATCCCAGAACCAAAGGAAGCCAAGGCTCACATAAAGACCATAGAGGTTCCTTTGAATGCACTTCTGTAGTGCATAAGTTCTAATGAATACTCAACCTCTGATAAGGATGAAGACACTAAGGAAGAGCAATTTGTTTGGTATCTAGGAGCTCTCATGAAGCTGAATGCCAAGTTATTTGGTATAAAGCCTTTGGAGGAAGAACCTCCACTTGTTACCAAATCTAGGAGCTCTCATGAAGCTGAATGCCAAGTTATTTGGTACAAAGCCATTGGAGGAAGAACCTCTAATGCTTTCCAAAGAACTCAATGCTCTGGTTCAGCAGAGGCTACCTCAGAAGCTTCTAGATCTTGGATGCTTCCTGATTCTTTGTACCATAGGCACCATGACCTTTGGGAAGGGTTTGTGTGACCTAGGGTCAAGCATCAACCTCATGCCACTCTCTGTAATGGAGAAGCTGGGAATGCTTGAGGTACAAGCTGTAAACATCTCATTAGATATGGCAGACAAGACAATCACTACAAGAAAAACACCCATTCAAGTACACTTGAAAAGTGTAGCCAAAAGTGAAGAAAAATGATGCCTTAGGCTACGGCTACGCTTTCTGGGCTACGGCTACACTTTTTGGGGTGATTCCTATTCGGCCGTTGCCTATTCTCAAAGGCTACGCTTTTCTGCACCAAGGGCTACGCTTTTGGCGTTTGGGAATAGGGTGCGCTTTTTAAGTGATGCTGTCCAGGACCAAAGGCTACGCTTTTCAGCTTCCATTTTTGCCAGAATAGGCTACGCTTTTCAACGCTACTGCATCACCTGTAAAGCGTAGCCACATTGTATACCATGACTACTTTTTATAAGTGTAGCCTTAGATCTCTCTTAGGTCCCTCTTTTTTTTGTATACTATAACTACTATATATAAGTGTAGCCTTAGGTCTCATTTTTTTTCTATATATATCTAATAATTATTAATACAACATAATAGTTAATATGATTACATGTATAATAATTCTGCATTTTTATTTAAATGAGTTGAATATTATAAAATAAAAATAAATACATAATTATACTAAATAATTTCTTTAAATAATAAAAATGATCTTTCAACAAAATATATTTCATTAAATTCATTAAAATATACTATCACTAAAATTAATTACTACAACATAAAATATTTCATTAAATTCACAAATTCACAAAATGAAATTTTTATAGCCTCTTTCATTAATCAATAATTATTGTACAAGTTTGCTTTATGATGCAAATAAAATGAGATCATACTATGAGAAAAGAAAAAAACAATCCTTATAACACTTAAACTCTATGGACATTCCATATAAAAAAGAAAAAGAAAAGTGATACACATTACATAAGAAACTTGGTCCTTACACTAATCCTTGATAAATGTATTTAACATGTTTTGGTTCACTCCTCATTCAAGTTGTTCTCCTTCTTTTGCAGTATTTTCTGTGATGCAGTTGTGAAGAGGCTCCACAAGTTGGCTATCGTCGAGTTGAACACCAATAAAATACTGTACTTCTTCCTGTTAAACCGAGTAAAAAAAAGTGCTTATTCATCCAAAACAAAATTTTTGTGGCAAAATATTAAAAGAGCTAACTTTATTCAATCAATGTTAGCAAAGGAAAAAAAAAGAGAGATGAATATCCAAATATTGAATAAGAAAAAGAACTCACTGAGCGATTGATGGCACCAGGTAAACCCTCAAAGAAAGCAGGCCAACCATAACCAGAGTCAAATTTAGTGGAAGACTTGTAAAGAGGAGTTGCACACCCAGCACAGTTGTAAACCCCTTCTTCATAGAACTTGTTATATTCTCCAATACCCTTCAATCTGCACAAGTTCCCATTGCAGTCACATATTCTTAAATCTCAACTCAACTCACTTTATAACAAATTTCATGTCTTAAAAGGAACTTCTTAGATTGTGTTTAAATCCAGATATATATTTGCCAAAAACTACCAATGATTTTAAGAAATGGCACTAAAATAACTCAAAACAATGAGAACAGAAAAGGTTGGGGAATTGAATTCATACTCAGTTCCCTTCTGGCGTAGGATCCTGAACTGCTCAGGGGAGAGAATGGCCCTCTATTCCTCCTCTGATTTCTGATTGTGAAACCCTGTTGACCCTGCCATTCAATATTAACTCTTCCTCAAAAAGCTTTCTGCTTTCTCACGCTGAAATTGCACACAAGTTGTTTATTATTTATAACAATAATGATGGAACCCCATTTGGGTAAATAATCTGGGAAATTAGGGCAATCACTTGATAAACTTTGACTTCACTAGTTCACTAGTTCACCATCTAGACCCATATTTAGATCCTTCTGCAACTCACCTTATTAGTACGACCATTGCTACACTTATGAACAATACTTATCTTCAAGAAATGGAAAAGAGCTACAATAGGGGACTGAAACTAATGATCAAATTCCTTCCTATCAAGTTCTACAATGATCAGAATTTGAAACTAATCGACACTAACCTCTGAAACTAAAATAACTGTTATAACAGATGCTAGTCTAATAGATACAGTGCAGCAAATTGTCAAAATCTGAAACAAACTAACTTCTGATTTCTAACTAACCCGACAGTTACAATAAATTAACCAACTCACAAATTCTCCAACCCAAAGCAAACTGAAAGTACCTCCTCATTGTCACCCTCAAGATCTGAATGTGGCTCAGTAACACTACAAGCAATTCCTCTCTTCCCTCTTTATTCCCTCTATGAGTGACTTGTTGAGTCCCTAATAAACAAGAAGACAATCAGAAACTATACATGAATGCAAGGTTTATTAAAGAGAAGAGAGGAAAGGGGGTAATGCATAGAGTGATTTTTAAATTTGGAGATTATGGTTTTTAATTTTGATTTAGGGACGAAATTGCATAAAAAAAGTTTACTAATACACATCAGCTAGCCATTACGTCTCCAGAATGTCACAGAGAAATCTAGGTGTGATTAGAATATTTGAGCTGAGACTCCAATGCCAAGTTATAGGAATATATTCCACAATTTGTTTTCTATTTATAACTATGTAAGAAATTTTTTATCCATGTAATAGGCACTCTCCCTTTCATTTTCTTCTTAAGTTTATCTACTTCAAGTTGGCAAAGCAATATAGTAGGAAAAGACAAACATAAATTTAAAACTAGCTTTACCCTTTACTTTTAATAAATCAAAATAGCGAAGTGCCAACCTGCACAACAGACACAAAGAAAACAAAGATGAAACTGCAGAATTTTTTTCTAATATTCAATTCATAATCAGAAAAGAAACCAGCTTGAAATAGGTGTGAAGAACAATTTTAATCAAGGCTGACAGCATTTGTTTCCACTGTAACTTTGTCAAGAAAGGAAGTGAAATTTCTAATCTTGTCTCGATAGAAACTAATATTATATTGAATTATAAGCCAAATTATGAAGATCATTACCCAAAGTTCCATTCAGAACATATGTAGGGACCAATTCGAAGATTAACATAAAGTCCAGCTTGCTGCACTACCTTGATGAACTTAACTAAGTCGTACCTATCTTCGAAATAATACTGAAATATTTTGTAAGCAAAAGTATATTAGTTTTAATTTCTTTCCAGTTCTTTTACAAATGAAAGAATAAAAACCCTGTAAATTTTTTTGGAAAGTGAATTACTTTTCCTGGAGAAGGTTCATGGCCATTCCAAAACACATAGGTTTGAATAACATCCAACCCTCCCTCTTTAGCATTTTGAATAAGCTCTGGCCACATCTACATGCATTCTCCCCATCAATGAATGAGAAAATACAATTAAAAAGAATGATTAATAAAAGAAAAACATAATTAAGAAAGAAAGTACCTGAGGTGTGCTTCTGCGGTAGTGTATAGAACCAAAAAACAGAATCTTTCTCTGCCCATTAACAACAATTGCTTTGTGATCATTTGTAACAGAAGCTATCACTGCATAAACCCAGTACAAACATAACACCATCACACAAAGCTTCTTCCCACTCATCACCAAACTCTCCATTTTCTCTTCTCTTATCAACACATTCAAACTAAATTGATGCATATCTACTAGTCAAGTACCTGATTTTCAGTCTATTTTCAATTTCAGTTTATCGATTGTATCTTTAGTGTTTTTACTATAGAATGCATTATTATCTTAATCTCTTTGCTTGTTAGAATCTTCTTCCCTATTTGTACAGCCGGCACATTTCAGTTCTTACTGTTGCTGGTTATTTAACTTCATTTATGAAGATTATAATGTTTTAAAGAATTGTCTTCTTTATGAGCATTTATCAAAAAATCTTATATCACACCAAGGCACGAAAGCTTTAAAGGAATGCTTGTTTCTGTTTTTACTAAGCTTCTAGTTTAGGTTTCAGGAACATTACCTGAGATGGATGAAACATTTTCAAAAGAATTGTTCTTGTGATTGCTTCGTCTTGCTAACCCCACCTTAGCTTTATTGTTGTTCTTGTTCTTGTGATTACTTCCTGCAATCTTAGCTCTTAATGATGGTCCTCTCCTGTCATCAGTTTCTGAACATTTGGTACCAAGAGTATCAATCATCATAGAAGTTACAATAAAATTCTTAAAAGGAGAAATGAGGGTACGAGAGTTCACTCACGCCGCAAATGGTCACCAAACCCCCAAATTGAAAACCCTAAAGTCGGAATCCTAACCCTCTGAAATTTTAGAACAAAATGGGGGTGAATAGATACCTTCTCCACCACGATGGTAAGCGACGGGATCAGAGGACGATGCTGACGACCGATGTGAGCACGCCGCGAAGACGACTGATGGCTCTCGAGTGGTTAGCGTCGAGTGGGGAAGAGGAGCGGTGAGTGTGGAAGAGGAGTGCCGACACCGATGGTTCTCGAGTGGATGGTGCGACGGCAGAACGTATTCGGGGTTTGATGAGATAGGTGACGAAGTGTTGGTGGTGATGATGAGTTGGGGTTCTCGAGTGAAGCATTTCTGAGTTCTGAAGTTACGTTTTGTGATGGTTCGTATTGGTGAAAATGAAAAAAAATTACTGAGTGTTGAGGGATTTAGTAGTCTTACATGGATTAGGCAGCGTTTTAGAAGCGCACCCAAAACATAATAAATGGGTTACCTTTTAAAAGCGTTTCCCTTAGTGTAAAAAGTGTCTCCATAGCTATTCAGATACGGCTACGCTTTATAAGTGATATTTAAAATATCTAAGGAGACACTTTTGAAGTGATGCCTTAATAGTGTTTCCTATTCTCTTATAAAAGGGCACCCTGCGAAAAAGCGTAGCCTATTCTAGGAATAGGCTACGCTTTTCAAATGTAGCTTAAAAAAAGTGTGGCTGAATGGGTGTTTTTCTTGTAGTGAATGAAGAAGCCATATGGCTTAGTAGATGATGTCTTGGTGAAAGTTGGGAACCACTACATCCCTGCAAACTTTATAGTCTTGGATATTGGAGAGGATGAGGATGACTCTGTCATCCTTGGAAGACCTTTCCTAGCCACTACAACTAGGGGAGGACTACATCATGTTCAAGATGCCTCATCCCAATTCTCCCCTAAATAAAAGAGAGATAACTGTGCAACACCTAGTATTCCAACCCTCTCTTTCTGTGCAGAGCTTTGCAGAGCCCCCAGAAATCAATTCTAAGTTCGGTGTTGGGCAGCCACCAACAAGCTCTAAGTACAAAGGTACTAGGAAGAAAGTACATAAAGGCTGGAGGGACAAGAAAGTCCCAACTGAAGGCCTCTCACCTGGTATGAGAGTGGTGTTCACTAAGAAACTAGTCTCACCACATACAGTGAGTCGTATCCTGTCTTTAGATCATGTGGAGCTCATTCATGAAAAGACAGGCAAAAAATTCACTGTAAGGGGTGAAAATCTGAGCCCATACTCACCTTCGTAAGGAGCTAACCGTCAAGCTAATGACGTTAAAGAAGCGCTTCTTGGGAGGCAACCCAACCTTAATTAATTTTTTTTATTTATTTTCTTTTATTTTATTTTTCTTTCAGTTATTTTTAGAGTCATGATCATATGCAGTTGTCAGAACAAAGACAGAATTGTTCAGCAGTAAAAACAGAATACTCTGGATGGAGTGTCATTGAAATTTGAACGCCAACCAGGGAGCTCTGGCTAGGCGTCCAATGCCCTAAATGGGCAGCATTGCTGGTATTGAACACCAGCCAAGGAGCAGCCTCTGGGCATTCAAACACCAGTGCAGAGGGCAAGGAATCTGGATTCCCTAGCCTCTCAGGACCAGTGGGTCCCACATCATCTTTCACCTACACCACTTATTCCTTCTTACTTTCACACTTCCCCATACACACTTCCCTATAAACCCTAGCCCAATCACATTTATTTCACTTCTCCAAATCCATCATAACTCCCACCAACCCCCATTGATGTCCACGAAAACTTGTCTCTCAACAAATTTCCACCGACAAGTGCACCGGATTGTCGTCAAGTAAAAAGTCACTATAGAGTGAGGTCGAATCCCACAGGGATTGGTTGGTTGATCAATGTTAATTGGAGAATTATTCTAGTTAAGCTGAATCATATTTGAAATTGGGATTGTAAAAAGTAAATTAGCAGAAAATTTAAAGAACAAGAAATGTAAATGAACAGAAATTAAATTGCAGAATGTAAAGAACAGAAACTTAAATTCCAAGAAATTAAATGGGAGCGGGGTAATTGAGCATCGAAATAAATAGCAGAATGTAAAGAGAATGGGTAGATCAGAATGGGGGAATCATTGGGTTTTAGGAGATGTTGTATTCTCCGGATCAAATCATTTTCATCTCTGCCTCAATCAATACATTTATTGACTTTACTTGGCAATCTTAGGTGATTGGATTCTAATGTCTTGGCTCACCAATCTCTCTAAGCTTGAAAAATTGCCCAATGTCTTGATTTAATTGCTCATGGGAAGAGATGAAGTATGGTCACTGATTATACCATGCAAATTCATAGATCAAAGTATTGGTAGGATTACATGTCACGATATCCATCCAACCTCCAATCTAATCCAATGTGAAAAAGCCTTTCTAGCATGATCTCCTCATCCCTCTCTCAAGGATCAGAGGAAACCCAAATATGAATATCTTCTCTGTCGAGACAACTATTTAATTGAATTAAGATCGAAAGCTGTCCAGCAAAATCAAGAGAAAAGAAAGAAGAAGAAGAACGAAAACTGTTATTGATCCATTGAAGTACAACAGAGCTCCCTAACCCAATGAAAGGGGTTTAATTGTTCATATTTCTGGAATGGAAATTAAAAATGAAAAAGTACATTGCAACTGTTCCGGGGGTTACTTGAAACTGGAGGTCGATCTCAGATGAGATCTGCTTTGGTGGCCGGAGCTGTTGTGTCTGATTTGTTGGATCTGGTGGCCAGAGATGCTGTCAATCCTTCGTCACCGGAGGGTGTTGGTACCCGTATGAGACTCCGATGCTTAAGTTAGTGATGCACGGAAAACTTGTCTCTCAACAAATTTCCCTTCGGCAAGTATACCGAATTGTCGTCAAGTAATAACTCACAAAAGAGTGAGGTCGAATTCCATAGAGATTAACGGATTAAGCAATCAATGGTTAATTGATTATCCTAGTTAGACGGTTCAGATTTGAATGATGAGCAGCAGGAAGTGTAAATAACATGAATGTAAAGGAAAAACTATAAAGTACAGAAAAGTAAAATAGCAAGAAAAGTAAATGTAAGAACTAAAAATAAATGAACATTGGGATCAAGAGATATTGCAATCCTCCAGATCAAGTTCATTCTCATCTCTTCCTCAATCAATGCATTCATTGATCTCCTTGGCAATCTTAAGTGATCGAATTACAATTCCTTGTAATTCGATCTCTCAAATCTTGATCAATAGCCAATTCCTTGGTCAATTGCTCAAGAGAAGAGATGAAGTATGGTCACTGATTATACCACATGCATTTCCCAAATCAAGTGTTGGAAGGATTATAGTCACATATCCATCCACACCCAATTTGGTCCAGCATGAGAAAGCATTTCTAGCATGATCTCTTCATTCCTCTTTCAAGGTTCAGAAGAGATCCAAGTATGAATAGTTTCTTTTCCAAGATAACTACCCAATTAGATGAAGATCGAAAGCCCTCTAGTACAATCAAGAGGAAAGAAAGAAGAAGAAGAATAAGAACTACACTTAATCCATTGAATCACAATAGAGCTCTCTAACCCAATGTAAAGAGTTAGTTGATCATTGCTCTACAAAAATAGAAAAGAAAGAAAGTGCGGAAAAGTAAAGATGAAGATTCAAACTGAAATTGAAAATTTAACATTCATAAATAAAAATTACAACTAAAAGAAAGAGAAGGAAAAGTGTGTGAGGGGAGGGAGTCCGAAGACCCCTCTTCAATCCCCCATTCCAGAATTCTCAGTCCCCTTTTTCCAAGATGTTTTCAATGTAAAGACTAAGGCCTTTATATAAGCTCTCCTAAATTACAAAATGAAATTAAAAGCAAATTACAATTAAATGAAAATTCCTATTCTAGATGCTTCTGGTGGTCTTGATTGGTTGACAATTGTGGGCTTACTTGCTTGAGCTTTGAAGTGGACTTGAGAGAGAAGTGAGTCAAGTTGAGGTCCAGGTGCTAAAGTTAGTGCTAAAGTTAGCCACACTAACGCTACAAGTGTGGCGTTAGTGCTAAAGTTATTGTGGCTAACGTTGCACTTGCTGCCCAGTTGGTGTTTTTGGGGCTTAAAATATGCCTCTTGTTTGTGCTCCAATTTCATGCCCATTATATATCGTTGAAAAGCTCTGAATGTCAGCTTTCTAACGCAACTAGAATCACCTCAATTGGACCTTTGTAGCTCAAGTTATGCTCCTTTGAAGTGGACATGGTAGCTGGCATAGTTGCTAGCGTTACTGGAAAACTTGAGTGCCAATAACGCTAGCGATCAGGGCTTCATTATTGCCAGTTTATGGAGCTCAAACTTAGTGTCCACCCCATACTATTATATATTGTTGAAAAGCCCTGGATGCCTACTTTCCAATGCCTTTGGAAGCGCATCATTTGGAGCTCTACAACTCGAGTTACACTTCTTGCAAGGTGAAGAGGTCAGCTGGCCTTACTACAGGTTGATACCATGTTCATCTTTGCACTTTCGGGGCAGGTTTTCTCCCTCAAATTTAGTGTCCACTATGTAGTGCCATATATGCTTGGAAAGTCCTGGAATCCTACTTTCCAATGCCACTAGAATCACCTCATTTAGAGTTTTGTGGCTCAAGTTATGTGTGTTTGAAGAAGGCATGGTCAGGCTGCCAGGTGGGACTTTTGCCCATGTTAACTACCACGTTAACTTAGTTCACGTGGAAGTTAACGTGGGTCTTTTTGCTTCACCAACCTTAGTGGAGATCACCTTTTCCACTAACTTTGGCATCTCCCTTTACTTCCACGTTAGTTTCCACGTTAATGTAGTTAACGTGGAAGCTAATGTGGGTCTTTTTGCTTCGAAAACGTTAGTGGCACTCACTTTTTCCACTAACGTTGGCATATACCCCTTTCGCAAGCGTTATTGGGGCTCACCTTCCCCATTAACTTTGCTTGGTGCCTTTTGTCCCTACGTTAGAGTTCACGTTAGTGTAGCTAACGTGACTCTTAACGTGGGTCTTCCTTGCTAACGTTCCATGCTCTCCTTCTTCAAAGTTAATGCCACTAACTTTTCTCACTAACGTTGTGGCTTTCCTTTCTTCCACGTTAGTGCCCACGTTAGTGTAACTAACGTAGCCACTAATGTGGCTCTTCTCTTCTTCTTTTGGCATGAAATCAATCAAATAAAGTGCATCAAAGTCTTGCTCTAATGTGTAACTAACGTAGCCACTATGAATCCATCACCTCTCTTAAATGAAAAATGTTTTAATTACAAAAGAATAAGAAGTACATGGTTTCGAATTCATCCTTGAAACTAGTTTAATTATTTTGATGTGGTGACAATATTTTTTGTTTTCTGAATGAATGCTTGAACAGTGCATATGTCTTTTGATATTGTTGTTTTTTGAATGTTAAATATGTTGGCTCTTGAAGAATAAGGAAAAAGGAGAAATGTTATTTGATAATTTGAAAAATCATAAAAATGATTCTTGAAGCAAGAAAAAGTAGTGAATACAAAAGCTTGCGGAAAAAAAAAAAGAAAAGAAAAAAAATAATAGCGAAAAAAAAAAGAAAGAAAAAGAAAAAGCAAGCAGAAAAAGCCAAAAGCTCTTTAAACCAAAAGACAAGAGCAAAAAGCCAATAGCCCTTAAAACCAAAAGGCAAGGGTAAATAAAAAGGATCCAAGGCTTTGAGCATCAGTGGATAGGAGGGCCTAAAGGAATAAAATCCTGGCCTAAGCGGCTAAACCAAGCTGTCCCTAACCATGTGCTTGTGGCGTGAAGGTGTCAAGCCAAAAGCTTGAGACTGAGCGGTTAAAGTCAAGGTCTAAAGCAAAAAAAAGAGAGTGTGCTTAAGAATCCTGGACACCTCTAATTGGGGACTTTAGAAAAGCTGAGTCACAATCTGAAAAGGTTCACCCAATTATGTGTCTCTGGCATTTATGTATCCGGTGGTAATACTGGAAAACAAAATGCTTAGGGCCACGGCCAAGACTCATAAATTAGCTGTGTTCAAGAATCAACATACTGAACTAGGAGAATCAATAACACTATCTGAACTCTGAGTTCCTATAGATGCCAATCATTCTGAACTTCAATGGATAAAGTGAGATGCCAAAATTATTCAAGAGGCAAAAAGCTACAAGTCCCGCTCATCTGATTGGAGCTAAGTTTCATTGATATTTTGGAATTTATAGTATATTCTCTTCATTTTATCCTATTTAATTTTCAGTTTCTTGGGGACAAGCAACAATTTAAGTTTGGTGTTGTGATGAGCAGATAATTTATACGCTTTTTGGCATTGTTTTTACATAGTTTTCAGTATAATTCAGTTAGTTTTTAGCATATTTTTATTAGTTTTTAAATAAAAATCACATTTCTGGACTTTACTATGAGTTTGTGTGTTTTTCTGTGATTTTAGGTATTTTCTGGCTGAAATTGAGGGACTTGAGCAAAAATCAAATTCAGAGGTTGAAGAAGGACTGCAGATGCTGCTGGATTCTGACCTCCCTGCACTCAAAGTAGATTTTCTGGAGCTACAGAACTCCAAATGGTGCGCTCCAAATTATGTTGGAAAGTAGACATCCAGGACTTTCCAGAAATATATAATAGTCCATACTTTGCCCAAGTTTAGATGACACAAACTGGCGTTCAACGCCAGTTCCATGTTGCATTCTGGAGTTAAACGCCAGAAACAGGTTGCAAAGTGGAGTTAAACGCCAGAAACATGTTACAAACTGGCGTTAAACTCCAAAAGAAGCCTCTACACGTTAAAGCTTAATGCTCAGCCCATGCACACACCAAGTGGGCCCCAGAAGTGGATTTCTGCATCAATTACTCATTTCTGTAAACCCTAGTAACTAGTTTAGTATAAGTAGGACTTTTTACTATTGTATTTACATATTTGGATTGTCTTTTGATCCTTTGATCACGTTTGGGGGCTGGCCATTCAGCCATGCCTGAACCTTCATCACTTATGTATTTTCAACGGTAGAGTTTCTACACACCATAGATTAAGGTGTGGAGCTCTGCTGTTCCTCACGAATTAATACAAAGTACTATTGTTTTTCTATTCAATTCAAGCTTATTCCAATTCTAAGATATTTATTCGCACCTCAATATGAATGTGATGATTATGACAGTCATCATCATTCCCAACTATGAACGCGTGCCTGACAACTACTTCCGTTCTACCTTAGATTGAATGAATATCTCTGGGATTCCTTAATCAGAGTCTTCGTGGTATAAGTTAGAATCCATGGACAGCCATTCTTGAGATCCGGAAAGTCTAAACCTTGTCTGTGGTATTCCGAGTAGGATCTGGAAAGGGATGGCTGCGACGAGCTTCAAACTCGCGAGTGCTGGGCGTAGTGACAGACGCAAAAGGATCAATGGATCCTATTCCAGTATGATCGAGAACTGACAGATGATTAGCCATGCAGTGACAGCGCATTGGACCATTTTCACTGAGAGGATAGGATGTAGCCATTGACAATGGTGATGCCTATATACAGCTTGCCATAGAAAGGAGTATGAATGATTGGATGAAGATAATAGGAAAGCAGTGGTTCAGGAGGAATGAACGCATCTCTATACGCTTATCTGAAATTCTCACCAATGAATTACATAAGTATCACTATCTTTATTTTATATTTTATTTATCTTTTAATTATTAAATCTCTATAATCAATTCAATCTGCCTGACTGAGATTTACAAGGTGATCATAGCTTGCTTCAAGCCGACAATCTCCGTGGGATCGACCCTTACTCACGTAAGGTTTATTACATGGACGACCCAGTGCACTTGTTGGTTAGTTGTGCAAAGTTGTGACAAAGAACTAAGATTATGAATGTGCGTATTGAGTTTTTAGCACCGTTACCAAGGAATGGAACCGTCACGATTTCTGCACACCACTGACCTTCTTAGATAAGTTAGTTATCTTATCTTATCTTTGAGTGAAGTCATCTTATCTTTAGATTTGGGCTGTGTCCCTCTGCTTGGGCTTGCTTTGGGCTCTTCTGACGATTTGGCCAAACTCTTTAAAGAAAAGGTCGGGGATTCTGACCTGAAGAGGTCGGTCACTTTATCTTCAATCAGCCCGAGTCGCATAGCTCGACCCAGGATATGAACAGTGCCCCTGCTTGAGCTCGGTCTTTCTTTTGAGGTCGTGCACTTTTAGACTTCGACCCCTTCTTGGGGAAGCCGAGCTCGAGCATTTGGCTTTTTGTTGATCTCTTGTGGAACTCCTGTTAGGTTTAGCCTTCTTGTTTTAAAATACGAAGCGTTTCTTTTCCATTTTTGTTGCGCGCATTTTTTTTGTTTCCTTGGAAACGTGCAAGGGTTTTAATGCTTATTAACTGCTTTGCCATTCCTTCTTTCCCTCTTCTACATCTTTATTTTGAATTTCAAAGACTTGCTTTCAGTTTCTTCTTCTCCTTTTGCTTCGTTTTTCACTGAGATTGCTTCGTTCCCTCTGTCTCTTCTTTCATTCTCGCATCTTCGCGCTTCCCCTTTTCTTATTTCGGAAGCATCTGTTAGTGTGGATTCGTCGCCGTTTCTTTTTTATCCTTCCCTTGCACTCGCTTCTTCTTCCTCTACAGGTTGGTATTTTCATTCCCTTTTACACTTTTGCCAGTCGCCCTCTTGCAAATCTCCACTATTTGTGCATGATTTTTCTTGATGTTGTCTCTGAGAATTCTGACCCTTTTGAGAGAAGACTATATCTTTCCCTTTTTTAAAGTTTATTTTAACGCTTTTCTAAAAAGCTTGCATTTTTGTGGTGATCCTTGCGTTCTTTTTCTGTGATGTGCGTACTTGGTAGTTTAAAGCTTTCTTGGTGTTTTATTATCACTGTTTCTGTTTCTTTCATTCTTGCATGCCCTTGTCTCTGGGTTCACTTCTTTAGTTTGGACTATTGATAAGGAAAGGTTATAGCTTTCGCTAATTTTTGTTGGTGATTTCGACTCTCTTGCTGCTTTGTATGGAGTGATGGTACTAGCGAAGGATTGCGTTTTCTTGTTGTGAGATGTTTAGGGCATAGATTGTCGATTTCCTTCTTTTCTGGTACTTGCCTTGTTACTGCCTCCCAAGGGTGCCCCTGGATTTTTAGTGAGAATCCTGGGGTTTTCCTTTTACTACTGTATTTGACTCTTGACGTTTCATATGTTTTTGTTTGAGTTGCTTCCAAGTTGCTCAGTAGTAACCCATTTTATTTTTCTTACTGTAGGAATAGTTGACCCATGTCACATCGTAAAAACATTGTTGCAATGTCTTCTAAGATCCCGGATGGCATGTCGGATTGGTGATAAATCCCAATTTTGTGGTTTATCTTGTGCTTGATTTGGGAGATTTTATCACTTTTTCTCATATTTATTCAATGAAATAGCATGGTTTTGCAATTCTCCCTTGATTTGTGCTTAAATGTGGAAACATGCTTTTTAGGCCTTAAAATAGCTAAATTCAATTCACTTTAATTCCATTCAATACCTTGATGTGTTTGTTGAGTGATTTTAGGTTTATAAGGCAAGTATTGGATGGAAGAAGTGAGAAGAGAAGCATGCAAAGTGGGAGAACTCATGAAGAAATGAAGGAACCGTAAAGCTGTCAAGCCTGACCTCTTCGCACTCAATTGATCATAACTTGAGCTACAGAGGTCCAAATGAGGTGGTTTTAGTTGCGTTGGAAAGATAACATCTGGGACTTCAAAATGATATAAAATTTGCCATAGTTTCCTGATGTCTAGGGACGCGCACGTGCACTGTATGCATGCGCACCAATGGAGCAACATGGGTCCACTTTGGGCAACTCGTTGGGGGCGATTTCTAGCTCATTTTGGGCCCAATCCAACATTTCTGATGCTATTGAACCCAAGGATTGAGGGGGGAATGAACCAAGTAGTCATAGTTTAGTTTTCATCATGTTGTAGGTAGAATTCTAGAGAGAGAAGCTCTCCCTTCTCTCTAGAATTTAGGGTAGTTTAGGTTTAATTTTCTTAGATCCACTTTCAATTCTTGTTTTGATTTAGTTTTCCCTTGTTAATTCCTTGATATTACACCTTTGTTCTTCTAGTTTTTGTTGTTAATTTCCTTTTCATATCACTTTTTATGTTCATACACTCTTGTTGGGTTTCTATTTTTCTTTCAATGAAATTTTATGTTTCCATGTTTCTTTTATGTTGATCTTGATTGTTAGTATTGATTTCTTGTTTATGTTGGTTATGGATTTTCTTTAACTCTTGCATTTTATGGTGTTTACTTTTCTTTCTTACTAGGTGTTTGATAAAATATTTCCTCTAGTTTTTGGATAGTTTTCTTGACTCTTGACCTAGGCAAAGGGAGTTGAGTGACCTTGAGTCATTGGGTCTCAATGATTTGGTGATTTGAGAACCCTTGGTGATCAATTTAATACTCATTGATACTAACCCACTACTAATCTAATTAGTAGATAGGTTGGGACTTATGGGTTGATGTGATCAAGCCTATTTGATATACTTCAAGTATAGAAGTAAACTTAATGAGCTTGGTTCCTCATAATTATCAATTTTTGGTATGTAGACAAGGATGGTTATCTCAATTACCTATGTCTAGCCAAGAGTTCTTTCCATTTCTTTTATTAGTTCTTGTTATTTTACTTTCTTGTCATTTATATTTTCTTGTCAAACTCCAATTCAAAACCCCTTGCATTTTCATAGACAATAATTAAACACTTCATTGCAATTCCTTGTGAGATGACTCGGAGTTTAAATACTTCGGTTAATTCTTATTTGGGGTTTGTACTTGTGACAACTCAAATTTTTATGTGAGAATTGTTTGTTGGTTTGGAGCTATGCTTACAACGAAGTTCTTACTTCTATGAGAGAAATTCTAAACCATCGAGCAAATCTCATCCATCAAAATGGCGCCGTTGCCGGGGAATTGCAATTGTGTTGTATTATTGGCTATTGTGAATGTGAATATGTTTGCCTTTTTGCTTATTTGTTAGTTTTTGTTAGCTTTAGGACTTTGTTACTTATTTTTGTTAGTTTTTATTTCTCTTTGCTATTATGAATTCTCATCCTCACTGTAGCTATGAGTTTGGCTCAAATTATGTTGTAGGAAATGGGAGCTACAATGGCAATATGCATCAAGAATTTGGGTACAATCAAAGATGGGAGGAGCCTCAAAGGATTGATCAACCTCATTGGCAACAACAACCTCCGGTTTCTTATGGGTATAATTCCAATCCTAATGCATATCATTCTAATGGATGTGGTGACCCTTATTGTGATTGTCAACAACCACCACCACATGCCTATGAACCACCCCTCAACATGACTTTGAACCACCTTACTCACAAGCCCCCTACCACCAAACACCTCATTATGACCCTAATTCTTATCCACCATACCAACCACCTTATGAACCATATGAACCATACATGGAACCACCACCATTCCAACACAATTACTCTTATGAACCACCTCAATATACACCACCTCCAAACCCTTACCAAGATGAACCAACTTCCAATTATGAAACTTTCCTCCCAAACAATGAACCTTCTTTTTCCACACCACCTCCAATGGATGATTCTCTCCAAGATTGTGTTAGTTCTTACATTCGAAGGCAAGAAGAGAACCAAAAGGAGTTCAAGGAGTTAAAAGCCAAGATAGCTACCATAGAGGAAGCCGTTAGCAATATGGTCTCCTCCCAAATAAGCCTAAGCAACCAAGGCACTCCCATTGACGAATGTGGAGAAGCAATTAAGGAGAATAGTGAGGGAGTGAGTTTAGAGCTTCAAGGTGAAGAAGAGGAGTTGAAGCGAGAATTGTCACAAGGGGATGAAGTTAATACAATTGAGCTGGAAGGAGTGGTTGAAGACCTAGGAGATATTGAAAGTCCATGGGAATGTAGAATTAGAGAGCCCTCTTCCAAGTGCTTGATGTTGATGCTGAGAAGGGTGTACAACCTCCAAAGCATATTATGATTGAAAACTTTGAAGGGGTTGATCAAGAGATAGATTCAATCATTGAGGAGTTCCTATCTACAATTGAATCCTCTCCCATTGGGCTTGAAATTGAGGTCAAAGAAGAAGATGCACAACCTCTCATGCCCTTGGTGAGCAATGAAGAAGAAATTGAATTGGAAGCGAGCCACCAAGAGGAAGAGGTTGAAGTTGAGGAAAATTATAAGGAGGTGGAGGTAGTCAAGAAGGAGCACAAGGGCGTAGACCTCGCATTGGCTAAGTGTGGGGAGGTCCCCCTTCCTAAGTCACCATTATCCAACACAACATTCAAGTGGGTAAAATTCTTATCCCTAAGCTTTGCTTTCTCACTTGAATATAGTTTGCTTGAAAATGATGGTCAACTTAGAGCCCTTTGTGGAGTTAAGAGTAGGAGAGAGTTGTGTAGTGGTTGGAAACATCACTCTAAGTTCATGATGGTTGCGTGCTCAAAGTTGAATAGCAATGGTTGGTGTAGAACCGAATTGCATGGGTCTAGGAGAATGTTTGGGTGCTTAATTGAGAATTCTAAGGTCATGCCACCCAATTAGAATCATGATTATCAATTTGAAGATGGGTGTCAAAACAAAGTGTGGGATCCCGGATCGCACAAGGAGAATCAAATTTGGGAGCCCATGGCTTGTGTGGAACTCCATCAAGGCTTGGAGTTATCATCTTTGAAGAGTAAAGTTTATTGGAGATTCAAGCATTGGTGGATGTTCAAGGATAGCTTCAAGCACAAGCCACCTTAAGAGGAGCTCCCCATAAGTCCAACTTAAGGACAATAAACAAAAGTGCTAGGTGGGAGACACCCCACCATGGTAAATTCTTTTCATTTTTCCCTTTTGTACATATTGATAATTAGTTTAATTTCATGTTTTGTTGAGTTTGTTGAGTATAATTGGTAGTTTAGTAGGTTAAATAAGGTTTTATGGTGTTTTGGTAGCTGTTTGGAGGTTTAGAATGCTCGGGTTAGTGCAAAAACATAGAAAAATTTTGACAAACAGAGTACCAACCACGCGTACGCGCACTGCACGCGTACGCGTGCATTAAGCAATTTCACCCCTCCACGCGCACGCGCCATGTGCGTGTACGCGTGGATTGAAAATTTTCATCCCTCCATACATTGACCCGAGAGTTGCACCTATACTGCCAAAAAAAAGAGTTTTTTTCCTCATCTTCCATTTTCTTTTGTTCATTGCATTCGCATACTTTTATTCTTTGCATTTTCATTTTGTTTTTATAGCTTGTTTTTACCTTCTTTTTTTGAGCTTCTTATTTGAATAATGGTGTTGAATTTTCTTACTCAATTGTTGAGAATCTCTTGGTTAATCTTGGTGCTTCTTGACTTGTTTGATATTGTTGGGTGATGAAACTTTTAAATCAATGCTTAATCTTGTATGACTCTTATTTTCCTTGTGCATTGATATGAACTTGCATGTCCTTCATGACCCACTCTTTCTAGTTGAACTTGATGCTTTTGAGTGCTCTTCATACTTTGACTTTACTCTTGCATCAAGTATTAGTTGATATGCCTTTTGCCTATATTGTCTTCTCACTTACATGCATAGCTAACATGTAGTGAGAACCTTACTCTTATTTGGTATTAGCCCCCGCCTATGTTCTACTTGCTTTGATATCTTTGATGTAGGCTTAATTATCCTTCTCTATCTTTCCTTTTAGGTTGGCCACCGAGAAGGAAAGGATTGGAAAAGCTTCTAAATAGGGCAACAAACAAGTCCGCCCGCACAATCCTTTGAGGAAGCTCATCAGTTGTAGTAACCCGTCCACCTTACTCTTCTTTGTATGCACCGAGGATGGTTGATAAACCCCTATTTTATGATTCATCTTGTGCTCAATTAACTGTTTTTATCAATTATTCACCCACTTATTCATATGAATTGCATGGTTTTACAATTCTTTCCTTATTTTATGATATATGTGAAAACATGTTTCCTATGCTTTAAAAAAATTAAATATAATTATCCTTTGTTACCATTCGATGCCGTGATTTGTGTGTTAAGTATTTTCAGGCTTCATACGGCAGGAATGGCTTAGAGGATAGAAAGGAAACATACAAAAATGGAAGGAAAGCACAAAAATAGAGTTTTGAAGGAAAGGCAGCGACGCGCACGCGTGGACGACGCGAACGCGTGTCTAGCGCGAAATGGCAGTGACGCGTACGCATGGACAACGTGGACGCATGCCTAGAGCAGAACACTACTGACGCATACGCATGACTGACGCACACGTGTGATAAGGAAAAACTCCAAATGACGCGAACGCATGACCCACGCGCACGCGTGACGTACGCCACATGCAGAAAATTACAGAAGTCGCCCCCAGCAATTTCTGGACCCTTTTTGGGCCCAAATCCAAGTCCAGAAACACAGAATAGAAGCCAGAGAATGGGGGAATGAACAACAACAATTGAGACAACATTCATAATTCACAATTTTAGGTTTTAGATGTAGTTTTAGAGAGAGAGAGAGGCTCTCTCCTCTCTCTTAGGTTTTAGAATTAGGATTTCTTTTACTTTATGGTTATCACTCCATTCCAGGTTCAATATTCCTTTAATTTATGTTTCTCTTCTACTTTTAGTTACTCTAATGCTTTTACTTGTTAATTACTTATATTACCAAATTGGCTTATGAATCTTTCCATGTTAGATTTGAATATTCTATTTAATATAATTTGAGGTATTTCAGATTTATGATTGTTTTATTCTATTTATGATGCTTTCAATATAATTTAGATTTTCTCCTTTTGGTTTTGGTTAAGTAATTGGTAACACTTGAGTTATCAGACTCAGCAGTTGATTGAAAATTAGAATTCTCGCTGATTGATTTGGTTCGCTCTAAAGCTAGTTTTTCCACAGGAGTTGACTAGGACTTGAGGATCAAATTGATTGGTCCACTTGACTTTCCTTTATTTAGTAAGGGTTAACTAAGTGGGAGTGATAAACAATTCTCATCACACCTGATAAGGATAACTAGGATGGGATTTCCTGTTCTTATACCTTGCCAACAGTTTTCTTTATAATTATTAATTTATTTCTCTTGTCATTTAAATTACTTGTTCCATATTCCAAAAACCCAACGATACTTTTCCATAACCAATAATAAATCATACTTCCCTGCAATTCCTTGTGATACGACCCGAGGTTTGAATACTTCGGTTATAAATTTTATTGGGTTTGTTACTTGTGACAACCAAACTTTTGTACGAAAGAATTCTCTATTGGTTTAGAAACTATACCTACAACACGATTATTTTTAATAAAATTCTTTACCCGCAGAAATTCAGTTCGTCAAAATGGCACCGTTGCCGGGGAATTGCAATTGTGTGCCTTATTATTGGTTATTGTAAATATTTTATTTTGCTTGTTTATTTGTTTTTATTTTTGTTTTTAATTTTTATTAGTTACTATGACTTCTCACCCTGTCGCTTTGAGTTTGGTTCTAATGTTGTAAGGAATGGAAGCTATAACAGGAACATGCATCAAGGTCAAAACAATCAAAGATGGAAGAAGCCATAAGGATCTGATCAACCCTTTCGGCAACAACATCTTCCAAGATACAATGGACAACGACCATTCTACAATGCATGCCAAGACAATAGTTATGGTGGACCTCTTCGTGACAACTAACACCCACCAGTATACTATAGTCAAGAACCATTCCGAGGTGCGTATCAAGATAATAGATATGGTGGACCCCCTTGTAGTTACCAACAAGCCCCATCATATACCTATGAACCACCTCCTCAACATAGTTATGAACCACCACACTCACAAATCACCCACCACCATTCACCTCCATATGACCCTAACCCTTACCCACCCCAATTCCAATCCAATTACTCCCAAGAACCACCACTTCCATATGCACCATGTCCATATCCATCGACCCAAGAATCACAGGAGTGTCTCAAGGAAACAGTGAATAAATTTCATGCAACCCTTCACCAATTGGATCAAGCGATCAATCGATTAGCTTCACGATGTTCGGACACTCAAGGAACCCCCATGGCTTCATGTGGACAATCTAATGAAGAACATAGCATGAAGGAGATACTAGAAACTCCGATGGACAGTAAGGAGCATGACTTTGTACTGGAACAAGTGGAGGAAGCCGAAATTATCAAAGAAGAAGAATTGGTTGAAGACTTAGGAGATACTGAACCTCCATGGGAATCCAGAATTGTGGAGAATTCCGTCCAGAAATTTGCAATTGATGCTAAGGAGGATAGTGCACAACCCCCAAAGTAGGTATCTTATGAAGAACTGGACGGAACAACTCAAGAAGCGAGTTTCCTTGATAATGATAATCACAAATCAAGTTCTCCTAGTAATGAACTTGCATCCGCAAGTGAATTCTCTGAGATTGAAGAATCTTCCCCAAGTGAATACGAAGATGATGCAGAGGTAGACTTTTCTCAACCTCCAATTTATGACTTGAGTGATGAGGAAGATATCGAAGACTTTGATCAAGAAATGGTTGCAGTTGAAGAAGTTTGCAAAGAAGTGGAAGAATTCACAGAAGAATACAAGGGAGTAGAGCTTGCAAAACCACTGGAAACACCTATCCCAAGGCCATTACCACCCAATACAAACTTCAAGTGGGTAAAATCCTTAGCCTTTATCTTTACTTTTTCCACTTGAATATGGTTTACTTGAGACAGATGGCCAACTTAGAGCTCTTTGAAGCTTTAAGAGTAAGAGGGAAATGGCTCGCACTCAAAGCTAGTATGCAAGATTCAATAAAGCTCCCCGCTTCAATTTGAGGTACAAGGATTGGTTTCGAGTTCGATTGAATGGGTCTCGGAAGATGTTTGGTCATCTTAGTGAGAGTTCAAATTCCGTATTTCCCGGCTGGAAAAATGTAGATCAAGACAAAGATGGGTACAGAAGCAAGGTTTGGGACCCTGAAATTTATCCTGACAATCAATACCCCTGGAGCCTAAAAACCTGCTTTCACTTGCTCAAAGGCTTTACTTGCCTTGTTTGGGACCCCAGAAGATATTGGAATTGCAAATGTCGGTGGTGATTTTTGTATGAGTTTAAGCATAAGCCACCATGACAGGGAGCTCAACAAACGTCTAACTTAAGGACTTTAACTAAAAGCGCTAGGTGGGAGACAACCCACCATGCTATGATCGTTCCTTTTTCAACTTTAATTTTATTTCGTTTTGTTTGTTTTTAGTTTCATTTTATTTCATTTTATTTTATTTTATATTATTTTTCCTAGGATCATTCATAACATCTGCATCTCGCATATTGCATATAAAAAAAATGCACCCCACGCGTGCGCATGGGCCACGCGTGGGCGTCGATTCGAAATCGACGTAACAATCCAACGCCCAGAAAGTTGGGCTTAAATCATGCGGCTGTCATGCGTTAGGCACAATTTGGGCCACGCGTTCGCGTCAATGACGCGAACGCGTCACTTTTACTTCACACACACCACGCGAAAGCGTGGGCGACGCGTACCCGTTGTGTGGAAATTCTTGCCCCCTCAATGAAAACAGAGAGTTGCGCCAAAACGATTCTGGAATTGTGAGTTTAGCACAATTCTGAGCGACGCATACGCATGCCCCACGCGTACGTGTCACTTTCATTATCGCTCACTCATGCGATCACGTCAATGACGCGACCGCGTCCTTGCCTTTCCGCCCCAACCACGCTGGTGCACGAAATTGTGATCTCCAGGCTCGAACAATCCCTGGTAATGGATCCAAAGCATGGTGCTCTGATCTTAATTCATAATTGTCACAACTTCGATACAACTAACCAGCAAGTGCACTGGGTCGTCCAAGTAATACCTTACGTGAGTAAGGGTCGAATCCCACGGAGATTGTTGGTATGAAGCAAGCTATGGTCACCTTGCAAATCTCAGTCAGGCGGATTTAAACATGATACTTTATTAGATTAAAATAACCAATAAAAGGGATAGAGATACTTATGTAGATTCATTGGCAGGGATTTCAGATAAGCGAATGGAGATGCTTTTCGTTCCTCTGAACCTCTGCTTTCCTGCTATCTTCATTCAATCAGTCTCACTCCTTTCCATGGTTGGCTTTATGCAAGGGCATCACCGTTGTCAGTGGCTACA
>NC_029789.2:109359344-109367471 GCF_000816755.2 Arachis ipaensis
GATCCTTTATACCACAGTATAGGGATCCCTTTGTAAGTAGAAGAAGAGGGGGAGATAAAGGATGTGATGTAAGGGAAGAAACACAACTGTACCAATGGAAGAGATGTAAGGTGAGATGTTAGGATATGAATGAATAAATAGAATGAGATGGGGGAGGGATAATTTTCGAAAATTATTTTGAAAAAGAGTTAGTGATTTTTGAAAATAGTTTTTTGAAAAAGGTTAGTATTTTTCGAAAATTTTTGAAATCAAAAATAAAAAATAAAAATAATTAGTTAATTAAAAAGAAATTTTTGAAAAAGAGGGAAGATATTTTCGAAAATTAGAGAGAGAGAGTTAGTTAGGTGGTTTTGAAAAAGTTAAGAAACAAACAAAAAGTTAGTTAGTTAGTTGAAACAAATTTTGAAAAGATAAGAAGTTAGGAGGTTAGAGAAGATATTTTGAAAAGATATTTTTGAAAAAGATAAGATAAGAAGATATTTTTGAAAAGATATGACCCCTTTCTTCACCAACCACTAAACCGCCGCCCTGCCTCCACCAAGGATTGCCGCCGTGCCGCCTCCCAGTGCTGCCGCATCGCTAGTACCACTACCACACTACCACCATCTCTCTAAATCAAATTTCTGTTCCTCTGCCCACCAAGTTCTGCCGAACAACGATTCCTTTTCCGTTAATTAGTTAGTTGCATTTTTTTCAAATTAGGATAGTTAGAGATGCATGATTGTAGTGAATTTTAGGTGGTTAGGTAGCTAGGATGTGGTTAGTGGATTTAAGCCTGATAATTGCGCCATTCTTGTTACTTGTTTTATCTGTTTTGCAATTTTGATTTTGCTGTGATAATAATGCTGTTCATATGCTATTCCTTACCATTCTTTAATGCAGATTGAGTTTGTTTATTCTGAAATCATGTGAATTACTAATTGCTACTCTTTTCTGCACTACTTTATTATTATATGAACTGATTTCTGTTGCTGTTTATTACCCGGGAACGTCCAATTTTCAGCCAGAATGCTGCCCAATTTTTTCCAAATTGTTTCCCTCAACTACCATTCATAAATTGGTTTTGGTAATTTCAAGTTGTGCACTAATTGGTTTCAACCAAACCAATTCATGGATGCACGGGCTAGCTTTCTTATTCTTTCCAATTCCCTTATTAATTAAATCGCAGTATTGATGATTTCGATCTCATTTTGCAACTCTTTTATTTATATGATTTGTCATCAATAAACTGCAATCTCTGCTCGATTGTGAGTTACTTGTTATTCAAGTTTTTGCAATTTGTGTTAATTAAGAACCACATCACCATGCCACTTACTTTAACCTCACCTTTTAACTCCTAACTGCTTTAACTTTCTAACTTCTCTTTTGGTTTTTACCTAACAACTTTCAAACCATTTCAAGGCATGATTACTGTTGTTCCTAATTAACAAGAATTCTGCATATCATAGATTTTGGACTGTGATTTTCATTCTCAAACTTTTAACTTGCATACAATCCAACATTTTACATATATTTAACTCACTCCATGCTTATATTGCTACTTTATTCCCTTTCGCCCCTCTATGCTTATATTGATAAAATCCTATTTGCTTACCTGTTTTCCTGCTTTAGTTTCTTAAACTGTATCCTAAAACTTCTGCTTTTCAGGATGTCTGACCCTAAAAGTAAAGGAAAGGGCAAGGCAACCACAGGCAAAAGGAAAAGAGGAGAATCTTCTACCACCATCTTAGATATCCTCCATGATGATTCCTGGCGGGAAAAGAATTTTACCCCGCAGGAAAAGGCTGATCAGTTGGTGCCTGCCACAGACCCAGTAAAGTTTACCAACAAATACTGTAAACTCAAGTATTCGGTCTTTCAAACTTCAAGGAATTTATACTTGGAAAAGACCCTCAAAATTCCAGAAGAACTCAAATAATACACCTCAGAACAAATTAAACAGAGAGGCTAGTTCTTCTTGGAAAGGAACTTGACAGAGGTCAATTCATCCTGGGTCAGAGAATTCTACTGTAACTATTTCAAAATGACCCTGGATGCCTGATGAGCGGATAATTTATACGCTTCTTGGCACTATTTTTAGTATGTTTTTAGTAGAATCTGGTTACTTTTAGGGATGTTTTCATTAGTTTTTATGTTAAATTTACATTTCTAGACTTTACTATGAGTTTGTGTGTTTTTCTATGATTTCAGGTATTTTCTGGCTGAAACTGAGGGACTTGAGCAAAAATCAGATTCAGAGGTTGAAGAAGGACTGCTAATGCTGTTGGATTCTGACCTCCCTGCACTCAAAGTGGAATTTCTGGAGCTACAAAACTCCAAATGGCACGCTTCCAATTGCGTTGGAAAGTAGACATCCAGGGCTTTCCAGCAATGTATAATAGTTCATACTT
The DNA here is from genome assembly GCF_000816755.2 of Arachis ipaensis. NCBI lineage: Eukaryota > Viridiplantae > Streptophyta > Magnoliopsida > Fabales > Fabaceae > Arachis > Arachis ipaensis. Next base: position 109,361,735 of record NC_029789.2, read on the forward strand.
TGGCCGAGCTTAGACGACGTAAAAGGGCGTTGAACGCCAGTTCTACGCTGCTGTCTGGAGTTAAACGCCAGAAACAAGTCACAAACCAGAGTTGAACGCCAGAAATACGTTACAACCTGACGTTCAACTCCAGAAAGAGCCTCTGCACGTGTAACATTCAAGCTCAGCCCAAGCACACACCAAGTGGGCCCTGAAAGTGGATTTATGCATCAATTACTTACTTCTGTAAACCCTAGTAACATTGATGGCAGCATTCATGAGAGTCCGGAAAGTCTAAACCTTGTCTGTGGTATTCCGAGTAGGACTCTGTGATTGAATGACTGTGACGAACTTCATACTCGCGAGTGCTGGGCGTAGTGACAGACGCAAAAGGAGGGTGAATCTTATTCCAGTATGATCGAGAACCTCAGATGATTAGCCGTGCTGTGACAGAGCATTTGGACCATTTTCACAAGAGGATAGGATGCAGCCATTGGCAAGGGTGACGCCTCCAGACGATTAGCCATGCAGTGACAGCGCATCGGACCATTTTCCAGAGAGGATTAAAAGTAGCCATTGACAACGGTGATGTCCTTACATAAAGCCAGCCATGGAAAGGAGTAAGACTGATTGGATGAAGACAGCAGGAAAGCAGGAATTCAGAGGAACGAAATCATCTCTATACGCTTATCTGAAATTCTCACCAATGAATTACATAAGTATTTCTATCCTTATTTTATGTTTACTTATTACTTATATTCGAAAACTCCATAACTATTTTATATCCGCCTGACTGAGATTTACAAGATGACCATAGCTTGCTTCATACCAACAATCTCCGTGGGATCGACCCTTACTCGCGTAAGGTTTATTACTTGGACGACCCAGTGCACTTGCTGGTTAGTTGTGCGAAGTTGTGATAAAAAGTTGAGATTACAATTGAGCGTACCATGTTGATGGCGCCATTGATGATCACAATTTCGTGCACCAAGTTTTTGGCGCCGTTGTCGGGGATTGTTCGAGTTTGGACAACTGACGGTTCATCTTGTTGCTCAGATTAGGTAATTTTCTTTTTGTTTTATTTTCAAAAATTTTTTTTAAAAATCTTTCAAAAATTTCTCCTTTGTTTTCGAAAAAAATTTTTTAAAATAAAAATGTTTTCAAAATTATATTTTTCTTCAGAATTTTTAAGAAAGAATTCTAGTGTTTTATGAAGCATGTTGAAGCCTGGCTGGCTGTAGAGCCATGTCTAAATTCTTTTGGACTGAGGTTTTGGCTTAAAATTGAATGAATTACTCTCATGTTACATACTAAAGCTTGGCTGGCTATTAAGCCATGCCTGACCCTTTGATTGGAGCTTTAGAATAAGAGTGCAAGATTCCTGGAATTCATATTAAAAATTTTGGAATCCTTATTTTTCTTTTTCAAATGATTTTCGAAAAAATTAAAAGAAAATACAAAAAAATCATAAAATCATAAAAATAAAAAATATTTCATGTTTCTTGTTTGAGTCAAGTTGAAAGTTTGGTGTCAATTGCATATTCATCTTGCATTTTTCGAAAAAATTCATGCATTCATAGTGTTCTTCATGATCTTCAAGTTGTTCTTGGTAAGTCTTCTTGTTTGATCTTGATGTTTTCTTGTTTTGTGTCTTTTCTTGTTTTTCATATGCATTTTTGCATTCATAGTGTCTAAACATGAAAGATTTCTAAGTTTGGTGTCTTGCATGTTTTCTTTGCATATAAAATTTTCAAAAATAAGTTCTTGATGTTCATCATGATCTTCATAGTGTTCTTGGTGTTCATCTTGACATTCATAGCATTCTTGCATGCATTCATTGTTTTGATCCAAAATTTTCATGCATTACATCATTTTCATGTTTTTCTCTCTCATAAAAAAAATTCAAAAATAAAAAAATATCTTTCCCTTTTTCTCTCTTAAAATTTCAAAAATTAGATTTGACTTTTTCAAAAATTTTTAAAATCCAATTGTTTCTTATGAGTCAAATCAAATTTTCAATTTAAAAATCTTATCTTTTTCAAAATCTTTTTCAAAAATCAAATCTTTTTCATTTTTCTTAGTTATTTTCGAAAATTTTAAAAAAATCTTTTTCAAAAATCTTTTTCTTATCTTTATCTCCTAATTTTCGAAAATAACATCATCAATTAATGTTTTGATTCAAAAAATTTCAAGTTTGTTACTTACTTGTTAAGAAAGATTCAAACTTTGAGTTCTAGAATTATATTTTGTGATTTCTTGTGAATCAAGTCATTAATTGTGATTTTAAAAATCAAATCTTTTTCAAAACTAATTTCAATCATATATTTTCAAAAATATCTTTCTATCTTATCTTTTTTAAAATCATATCCTTTTTCAAAAATTTGATTTTAAAATATCCTTTCTAACTTCTTATCTTCTTATCTTTTCAAAATTGATTTTCAAATTTGTTTCAACTAACTAACTAACTTTTTGTTTGTTTCTTATCTTTTTCAAAACCACCTAACTAACTCTCTCTCTCTAATTTTCGAAAATATCTTCCCTCTTTTTCAAAAATTCTTTTTAATTAACTAATTATTTTAATTTTTGATTTTAATTTTCGAAAATTACTAACCTTTTTCAAAAACTATTTGCGAAAATCACTAACTCTTTTTCAAAAATTATTTTCGAAAATTCTCCATCTTCCTCATCTCCTTCTAATTATTTATTCATCTACTAACACTTCTCTTCATCTCACATCGCTGCTCCTATCCTTACCCTTGTGTTTGGATTCTTCATTCTTCTTCACCCCTATTCCTTTTCTTCTTCTACTAACAATAAGGAACCTATTTACTGTGACATAGAGGATTCCTCTTCTTTTCTTGTTCTTTTCTCTTTCTTATGAGCAGGAACAAGGAAAAATGCATTCTTGTTGAAGCTGATCCAGAACCTGAAAGGACTCTGAAGAGGAAACTAAGAGAAGCTAAATTACAACAATCCAGAGACAACCTTATTGAAAATTTTGAACAAGTAAAGGAGATGGCAGCCGAACCCAACAACAATAATGCAAGGAGAATGCGTGGTGACTTTACTACACCTAATTCCAATTTACATGGAAGAAGCATCTCCATTCCTGCCATTGGAGCAAACAACTTTGAGCTGAAACCTCAATTAGTTTCTCTGATGCAGCAAAACTGCATGTTTCATGGACTTCCATTTGAAGATCCTTTTCAGTTCTTAACTGAATTCTTGCAGATATGTGATACTGTTAAGACTAATGGAGTAGATCCTGAAGTCTACAGGCTCATGCTTTTCCCTTTTGCTGTAAGAGACAGAGCTAGAGTATGGTTGGACTCTCAACCTAAGGATAGCCTGAACTCTTGGGATAAGCTGGTCAAGGCTTTCTTAGCCAAGTTCTTTCCTCCTCAAAAGCTGAGTAAGCTTAGAGTGGATGTTTAGACTTTCAGACAGAAAGAAGGTGAATCCCTCTATGAAGCTTGGGAGAGATACAAAGGACTGACCAAAAAGTGTCCTTCTGACATGCTTTCAGAATGGACCATCCTGGATATATTCTATGATAGTTTATCGGAGCTATCAAAGATGTCACTGGACACTTCTGCAGGTGGATCCATTCACCTAAAGAAAATGCCTGCAGAAGCTCAAGAACTCATTGACGTGGTTGCTAATAACCAGTTCATGTACACTTCTGAGAGGAATCCTGTAAGTAATGGAACGCCTATGAAGAAGGGAGTTCTTGAAATTGACACTCTGAATGCCATATTGGCTCAGAACAAAATATTGACTCAGCAAGTCAATATGATTTCTCAGAGTCTGAATGGAATGCAAGCTGCATCCAACAGTACTCAAGAGGCATCTTCTGAAGAAGAAGCTTATGATCCTGAAAACCCTGCAATAGCAGAGGTAAATTATATGGGTGAACCTTATGGAAACACATATAACCCATCATGGAGAAATCATCCAAATTTCTCATGGAAGGATCAAAATCCTCAACAAGGCTTTAATAATGGTGGAAGAAATAGGTTTAACAATAGTAAACCTTTTCCATCATCCACTCAGTAATAGACAGAGAACTCTGAACAAAATACCTCTAATTTAGCAAACTGAATGAGGATGTTACTAAGGAGCAAGTTACCAAGTACCTTGGTGCAATCATGAAGTTGAATGCCAAATTATTTGGTATTGAGACTTGGGAAGATGAACCTCCCTTGTTCACCAATGAACTAAGTGATCTGGATTAACTGACATTACCTCAGAAGAAACAGGATCCTGGAAAGTTCTTAATACCTTGTACCATAGGCAACATGATCTTTGAAAAGGCTCTGTGAGACCTTGGTTCAGGGATAAACCTCATGCCTCTCTCTGTAATAGAGAAACTGAGAATCTATGGGGTGCAAGCTGCTAAAATCTCATTAGAGATGGCAGACAATTCAAGAAAACAGGCTTATGGACAAGTAGAGGATGTGTTAGTAAAGGTTGAAGGCCTTTACATCCCTGCTGATTTCATAGTCCAAGATACTGGGAAGGATGAGGATGAATCCATCATCCTTGGAAGACCCTTCCTAGCCACAGCAAGAGCTGTGATTGATGTTGACAGAGGTGAACTAGTCCTTCAATTGAATGAGGACTCCCTTGTGTTTAAGACTCGAGGTCATCCTTCTGTAAACATGGAGAGGAAGCATAAAAAGATTCTCTCAAAACAGAGTCAACCAGAGCCCCCACAGTCAAACTCTAAGTTTGGTGTTGAACTCCCATATCCAAACTCTAAGTTTGGTGTTGGGAAGTCTCAACAATGCTCTAAACATCGGTGAGGCTCCATGAGAGCCCACTGTCAAGCTATTGACATTAAAGAAGCGCTTGTTGAGAGGCAACCCAATTTCTATCTAATTTTATTTTTCTTGTTCTTTCATGTTTTATTAAGTTCATGATCATGTGGAGTCACAAAATAAATATAAAAATTGAAAACGGAATCAAAAACAGTAGAAGAAAAATCACACCCTGGAGGAAGACCTTACTGGCGTTTAAACGCCAGTAAGAAGCATCTGGCTGGCGTTCAATGCCAGAACAGAGCATGGTTCTGGTGCTGAATGCCCAAAATGGGCAGCATCTGGGCGTTTGAATGCCAGAATTGCATCCTGGAGAAGAGCTGGCGCTGAACACCCAGAACAAGCATGGTTCTGGCGTTCAACGCCAAAAATGGGCAACAAATGGGCGTTCAACGCCCAAAACAAGCACCAATCTGGCGTTGAACGCCCAGAGTTGTGTGCAAAGGCATTTTACATGCCTAATTTGGTGCAAGGTTGTAAATCCTTGAACACCTCAGGATCTGTGGACCCCACAGGATCCCCACCTACCTCCACTCACTTCTTCTCACCCCTCTTTCACACAATCCCATAAATACTCTTCCCCAAAACTCTTCACCAATCACCTCAATCTCTCTTCCCTATCACCACTTCACCACTCACATCCATCCACTCTTCCCCATAAACCTACCTTATAAACTTCACCCAGTGCACTAAATGGCCGAACCTAACCCCCCTCCCTTCCCTATATAAAGCCCTCCATTCTTCCTCAAATTCACACAACACAACCGTCTCTTCCCCTTATTGACCGAAACACATCTCCCTCTCCCTCTCCTCTATTTCTTCTTCTTCTTCATCTATTCTTTCTTTTCTTGCTCGAGGACGAGCAAAATTCTAAGTTTGGTGTGGTAAAAGCATAAGCCTTTTGTTTTTCCATTACCATTGATGGCACCTAAGACCGA
>NC_029789.2:109367561-109369608 GCF_000816755.2 Arachis ipaensis
ATTGGAGAGGAAGTAGAAGTTCATGAAGTCATCTCCCTTGAACTCTACAAAATAGCCGAAAAGTCCTCCCCCATGGCAAGGTTAGCTTTTCCTCATCTTATTTGCCATATATGTTATTCAGCTGGACCTTTCATAGAAGGAGACATTCCCATTGAGGAAGAGAAGCCCATCACTAAGAAAAGGATGGAGCAAGCAAGAGAGCCCATTCATGGAGCTCAAGAGGCGCATGAAGCTCATCACCATGAGATCCCGGAGATGCCTCAAATGCATTTTCCTCCACAAAACTATTGGGAGCAAATCAACACCTCCCTAGGAGAATTAAGTTCCAACATGGGGCAACTAAGGGTGGAACATCAAGAGCACTCCATCATCCTTCATGAAATTAGAGAAGATCAAAAAGCAATGAGGGAGGAGCAACAAAGACAAGGAAGAGACATAGAAGAGCTCAAGGACATCATTGGTTACTCATGAAGGAAACGCACCCATCACTAAGGTAGACTCATTCCTTGTTCTTACTTTCTCTGTTTTTCGTTTTCTCTATGTTAAGTGCTCATCTATGTTTGTGTCTTCGTTACATGATCATTAGTATTTAGTAACTTTGTCTTAAAGTTATGAATGTCCTATGAATCCATCACCTCTCTTAAATGAAAACTATTTTAATTCAAAAGAACAAAAAGTACATGAGTTTCGAACTTATCATTGAACTTAGTTTAATTATATTGATGTGGTGACAATGCTTCTTGTTTTCTAAATGTATGCTTGAACAGTGCATATGTCTTTTGAAGTTGTTGTTTAAAAATGTTAAATATGTTGGCTCTTGAAAGAATGATGACAAGGAGACATGTTATTTGATAATCTGAAAAATCATAAGAATGATTCTTGAAGCAAGAAAAAGCAGCAAAGAACAAAGCTTGCAGAAAAAAAAAAGAAAAAAAAATAGGCGAAAAAAAATATAGAAAGAAAAAGAAAAAGGAAGCAGAAAAAGCCAAAAGCTCTTAAAACCAAGAGGCAAGAGCAAAAAGCCAATAACCCTTAAAACCAAAAGGCAAGGGCAAATAAAAAGGATCCCAAGGCTTTGAGCATCAGTGGATAGGAGGGTCTAAAGGAATAAAATCCTGGTCTAAGCGGCTAAACCAAGCTGTCCCTAACCATGTGCTTGTGGCGTGAAGGTGTCAAGTGAAAACTTGAGACTGAGCGGTTAAAGTCAAGGTCCAAAGATAAAAAAGAGTGTGCTTAAGAACCCTGGACACCTCTAATTGGGGACTTTAGCAAAGCTGAGTCACAATCTGAAAAGGTTCACCCAATTATGTGTCTGTGGCATTTATGTATCCGGTGGTAATACTGGAAAACAAAGTGCTTAGGGCCACGGCCAAGACTCATAAAATAGCTGTGTTCAAGAATCATCATACTGAACTAGGAGAATCAATAACACTATCTGAACTCTGAGTTCCTATAGATGCCAATCATTCTGAACCTCAATGGATAAAGTGAGATGCCAAAACTATTCAAGAGGCAAAAAGCTACAAGTCCCGCTCATCTGATTGGAGCTACGTTTCATGGATAGTTTGGAATTTATAGTATATTCTCTTCTTTTTATCCTATTTGATTTTCAGTTGCTTGGGGACAAGCAACAGTTTAAGTTTGGTGTTGTGATGAGCGGATAATTTATACGCTTTTTGGCACTATTTTTAGTATGTTTTTAGTAGAATTTGGTTACTTTTAGGGATGTTTTCATTATTTTTTATGTTAAATTCACATTTCTAGACTTTACTATGAGTTTGTGTGTTTTTCTGTGATTTCAGGTATTTTCTGGCTGAAATTGAGGGACTTGAGCAAAAATCAGATTCAGAGGTTGAAGAAGGACTGCTGATGCTGTTGGATTCTGACCTCCCTGCACTCAAAGTGGAATTTCTGGAGCTACCGAACTCAAAATGGCGCGCTTCTAATTGCGTTGAAAAGTAGACATCCAGGGCTTTCCAGCAATGTATAATAGCCCATACTTTGGGCGGGTTTAGATGACGTAAAAGGGCGTTGAACGCCAGTTCTA
>NC_029789.2:109369735-109394232 GCF_000816755.2 Arachis ipaensis
CATTGACAACGGTGATGTCCTTACATAAAGCCAGCCATGGAAAGGAGTAAGACTGATTGGATGAAGACAGTAGGAAAGCAGGGATTCAGAGGAACGAAAGCATATCTATACGCTTATCTGAAATTCTCACTAATGAATTACATAAGTGTTTCTATCCTTATTTTATATTTACTTATTACTTATATTCGAAAACTCCATAACTATTTTATATCCGCCTGACTGAGATTTACAAGATGACCATAGCTTGCTTCATACCAACAATCTCCGTGGGATCGACCCTTACTCGCGTAAGGTTTATTACTTGGACGACCCAGTGCACTTGCTGGTTAGTTGTGCGAAGTTGTGATAAAAAGTTGAGATTACAATTGAGCGTACCATGTTGATGGCGCCATTGATGATCACAATTTCGTGCACCAATGCCGTACAACTTAGAGGAAAACAGATTCTGGTTACTAAGGAAGCAATAGAAGATATCCTCCAGCTCCTACCTAAATCAGATAAACCAGATGGTTATCAGTAGGCTGAAGAGGTTATGAGATTCATGAGGTTTGACTGGGACGCAGTGAAGCGAACTATAGCACTTGATCCTACTGTCCCATGGGTCATGGGCAAGTCCACAGTGGCTTCAAAGGGAACAAAGCTTGGCTTTGGCAGCAGATTCTGAGTAACTACATGATGCGAGCACTCATGAGACAGAGATGCCAGCTGCCATGATTACCCTCATTTGGTGTGTGATGGAGGGCAAGGACCTGTACCTTCCCAGATTTATCCGATATTATATGTCGAGGGTCCATGTCCGAGGCACTCTGCTCCTTCCATACTTGATTACTCAGATGGGACGCCGAGCTGAGGTGCCCTGGGAGATTGCGGATGAGAAGCCACCTGCCGCCGAATGCAAGAAAATTATCCCTCACAGCAGGAAGTTCTAGGCTTTGGGCTACCGACCACCCTTTCTCACTAACTCTGCTGAGGCAGCCACATCTTCTGCTGTCCCTTCAGCTCCTACTGCAGCAGCCACCACCAAAGCACATCCACCTGCTTCAGAGCCCATCTACCACCTGGTGTGCTGACTCTTAGAGCGCCTGGATCGGATGGAGCGCTGCAACAAGCGGCGTTATGAGCATATGAAGCTAATGATCCGGTCCGGCACCCCTGACATCCCCTCCGAGCCTGACACACCATCAGAGCCATCTGAGGAGGAGGCGGATGACCATGAGGCAGAGGCACGTGCAGAGCACCAGCAGGGAGCATCTCAGTAGGCAGATTCCCAGTATGAGGAGCCTCCGTAAGCACAGCCATCAGACCCAGAGGCACCGATACAGGCAGAGCCTCATGTACTATCCCTACCAGAGCCCACCGAGACACCAGCAGCATATCCTTCCGGAGATGCCACTTCTTCACACCCAGCTTGATTAAGCATCGAGGACGATGCTATTATTTAAGTGTGAGGAGGTCGCCATCTCTGGCGAACTTTATTTTTGGTGAACCACTTTCGAACTCTTTTTATCCTATTTTCTTTATTTTCTATATTTTTATTTTATTTTTATTTTATCCGATCTTATTTGTCTTTCAGTACTTGCACATTTTCTTTTACTGTATTTTTGTTTACTTCATTATATTTCACACTTTGGTTTGTATATATCATAGATATTTAGTTTAGTTTGCACTTTTAGCTTATTAAGTTGTGATATAGAAAATATGAATTAATTAGTTTAGTTTACCCTTTTAGCATAAGATAAATGTGTTTAATTGAAAATAAAAGAGTAAACTAGAAACTTTTAGTTTAACAGAATTACAACAATCCACACACTATATATATAGCAATAAATGTTGGTAAATTGACAATATTTTTCAAGGAAAATACTAAATTTTATAAGAGCCATTCAAAGATTCACATTGAGTTGAATGGAAACTCTTGATTTTTACTTGCATGATATACATAACTGATATATAGTTTTTGAGCCAAAGAACACACAACCTGTGAGTTTTTGAGCTTAATTGTATGGTTACATTTAACCATAATTTTCATTCCTGTGTGTTTCGCCCTTCTTTTCTATGCTTGCAATATTTACTTTGTTTCAGTCTATATGTCCAATATAGAATGTATTTACATACTTGCATGTGATTGAGGCCATTATTTATCTTTGCTCACTTACCCCAAATAAGCCTACCCTTTTATGTCACCCTTGTTAGTCCCCTTGAGCCTTTTAATCCCCTTCTATTCTATAACCACATCACTAGCCTTAAGCAGAAAAACAAATTATAAATCCCAAGTTGAATCTTTGGTTAGCTTAAGATAGAGATTGTGTATCCACTAAGTGTGGAGAAACGTGAGAACATGGGTCCATAGTAAAGGATTAAATTAATAAAATAATCAAAAATTTGAGAGCATGCTCATGTGAAACCAAATTAAATTAAAATACCATGTGCATTGATATATGTTGTGTTCATGTTTAAAAAAATTTCCTTTTTAATTAAATAAATAAGAGGATAAAAAAATTACCCCATTATAAAGTTTAATAGAAAAAATCAATGCACACAGGGATAAAATTAAAAATAATTTGATGCATGAGTACGTGATAAGAAAGTGGGAAAATTATGGGAAGCTAAGCATAATTTTAATCATATAGAGTATGTATATGATAGGTGAGATCTTAGACTAATCAAGGATTTAATTTATAGCTCACTTAGCCTTATATATACCCGTACCTTTACCTTAGCCCCATTACAACCTTGAAAAAGACCTCATGATGTTTGCATATATACATTATATATTTGTTGATTGGTTAGATGAAGAACAAAGTTTTAGAAAGCATGACTAGAAAAGAATAGAGTGATTAACCCCAAACACTGAGTGATTAGAGAGTAAACACAAATTCATTGAGGGTTCAATAGCTCAATTCCATATATCTATGTTTAATTATCTCTTGTCTTGCAAGTTTGTCAATCTTTTGGTTAACTCAACTCAATTATGAACATATTCTAATATGGCTTGACCCTTTTATTGTGCATAAATGATTCTTTGAAAAATTTAACTCAATTTAACCACATATAAGCTTTATATATATAGGTGGATAGTAATTAGAATTGCATGATTCATTTGGGTAGCTTGCATTTAGAATAAATTGCATTGCATAAGATTCTAATTAAAATTGCATGATTCATTTAGGTAGCTTGCATTTAGAATAGATTGCATTGCATAAGATTCCACCATTCTACCTTCATTCTTTTCTCTTGGATTTAGCATGAGGACATGCTATTATTTAAGTATGGGGAGGTTGATAAACCCCTATTTTATGATTCATCTTGTGCTCAATTAAGTATTTTTATCAATTCTTTACCTACTTATTCATATGAATTGCATGGTTTTACAATTCCTTCCTTATTTTAGGATATATGTGAAAACATGTTTCCTATGCTTTAAAAATATTAAATTTAATTATCCTTTGTTACCATTCGATGCCGTGATCTGTGTGTTAAGTATTTTCAGGCTTCATAGGGCAGAAATAGCTTAGAGGACAGAAAGAAAATATACAAAAATGGAGTTTTGAAGAAAAGGCAGCGACGCGCACGCGTGGACGACGCGAACGCGTGTCTAGGGCGAAATGGCAGTGAAGTGTACGCATGGACGACGTGGACGCGTGCCTAGAGCAGAACACAACTGATGCGTACGCATAACTGATGCGCACGCGTGACAAGGAAAAACTCCAAATGATGCGAACGCGTGACCCACGCGCACGCGTGACCCACGCGCACGCGTGACGGACGCCACGTGTAGAAAGTTACAGAAGTCGCCCCCAGCGATTTTTGGACCCTTTTTCGGCCCAAATCCAAGTCTAGAAACACAGAATAGAAGCCAGAGAATGGGGGAATGAACAACAACAATTGAGACAACATTCATAATTCACAATTTTAGGTTTTAGATGTAGTTTTAGAGAGAGAGGCTCTCTCCTCTCTCTTAGGTTTTAGAATTAGGATTGTTTTACTTTATGGTTATCACTCTATTCCAGGTTCAATATTCCTTTAATTTATGTTTCTCTTCTACTTTTAGTTACTCTAATTTTTTTACTTGTTAATTACTTATATTGCCAAATTGGCTTATGAATCTTTCCATGTTAGATTTGAATATTCTATTTAATATAATTTGAGGTATTTCAGATTTATGATTGTTTTATTCTATTTATGATGCTTTCAATATAATTTAGATTTTCTCCTTTTGGTTTTGGTTAAGTAATTGGTAACACTTGAGTTATCAAACTCAGCAGTTGATTGAAAATTAGAATTCTCGCTGATTTATTTGGATCGCTTTAAAGCTAGTCTTTCCACATGAGTTGACTAGGACTTGAGGATCAAATTGATTGGTCCACTTGACTTTCCTTTATTTAGTAAGGGTTAACTAAGTGGGAGCGATAAACAATTCTCATCACACCTGATAAGGATAACTAGGATGGGATTTCCAGTTCTTATACCTTGCCAACAATTTTCTTTATAATTATTAATTTATTTCTCTTGTCTTTTAAATTACTTGTTCCCTATTCCAAAAACCCAACGATACTTTTCCATAACCAATAATAAATCATACTTCCCTGCAATTCCTCGAGATGCGACCCGAGGTTTGAATACTTCGGTTATAAATTTTATTGGGTTTGTTACTTGTGACAACCAAACTTTTGTATGAAAGGATTCTCTGTTGGTTTAGAAACTATACCTACAACGCGATTATTTTTAATAAAATTCTTTACCTGCAGAAATTCAGTTCGTCAACGGTGCAAATGTCTAAGTGTGGGGAAGTCGTCCGACCGACCTCCATGGGTAACAACCTTTTTCAACACCAAATTTTAATTTTTGTCTTTGTTAGATTAGTTGTTGCATTGCATGATAGATTGCATGTTAGTTAGAATTTGTACATATTTTTACCACTTCCTTTTTATGTTAGGACTACTTGGTTAGGGTGATGATTTCTTTTCCAAGAAACTGTTTTTTAGGGCTCCCTACCAATTTGAAAAATTTTTTGTGTTGAAATTGCTTGAAGAATTTATTTTGGAACATGGTTTTTGAGCTAAGAACACAAGCATGTGAGTTTTGAGCCCAATTGCGTGGTTAAATCTTATAACCACTTATTCCCATTCTTGTGTGTATTATTCTCTTTCTATGATTGTAATCTTTGATTTGTTTGATTCTTTATGTCCATTGTTCCATGTATCCATGCATTTATAGGATTGAGGCCATCATTTCATTTATCTCACTTACCCAAATAGCCTACCTTTCATCAACCATTATTAGCTAATTTTTAGCCTATTTAATCCTTTTTGTTCTTAATGTTATCACATCACTACCTCTAAGTGAAAAACAATAAATGTCCTCAATTTGGATCTTTGATTAGCTTAGGCTAGTGAGGGTGTTTATCATTTAGGTATGAGAAACTTGGGACATTGGTTGAGGTAAAAGTGTAATTTTTATTTTTGTTGAAAATATTGGGAATTGGGTACATATTCATGCACTATATGTAAAACCATATGCATTGATACGTTTGTATATACTTTAAAAAAAATGATGATAAAGAAAAAGAAAAAGAACATACATACATACATATATATATATATATATATATATTGAAAAAGAAAAAAAAAGAGAAAAAGAAATAAAAAGCGGACAAAAATGCCCCAAGGTAAAGTTCAATAAAAATCAATGCATATGGAATGTGAACTAAAAAGAATGCATGAGTATGTGAAAAAGTGGGACTCGTGGGTAGCTAGGTTGTGTATTAAAATTGTATAGGTTGTTACATGTGTTAGGTGAGAGCTTAGGCTGATCAAAGATACAAATTTCAAGCTCACTTGACCATATGCATCCTTACCTTTACCCTAGCCCCATTACAACCTATGAATAAGTCCTCATGATGAATGTATGCATGTATTGAATAATTGTTGATTGTTAGCTGAAAAACAAATCATGGAAAGCATGATTAGAAGAGAATTGAGTGATCGACCCTATACACTTGAGCGACTAGAGCGGATACACTCCTAGTGAGGGTTTGATGCTCAATTCCTTGTTCCCGGCTTTCATGAGCTTTTCTTCTTGCAAGTCTATTTGTGCTTTATTTTGATATTCAAATTAGTAGGATTCATGAATCGTCATATGATCTTAGCTCTACTTGTTCATATATGTTCTTGGGGATTGATTTACTTTTGACCAAGTAGGTAGAACCATTTTGCATTTAGTTGCATTCATATAGATAGGTGCACATAGTTTATTTGCATTGAATAAATGTTCATACCCCTTTTCTTATCCTTCTTTATTCTTACCATGAGGATATGCTTGGTTTAAGTGTGGGGAGATTTGATAAACCCCAATTTTGTGGTTTATCTTGTGCTTAATTTGGGGGTATTTTATCACCTTTTCTCACATTTATTCAATGAAATAGCATGGTTTTGCAATTCTCCCTTGATTTGTGCTTAAATGTGAAAACATGCTTTTTAGGCCTTAAAATAGCTAAATTCAATTCACTTTAATTCCATTCGATGCCTGGATGTGTTTGTTGAGTGATTTTAGGTTCATAAGGCAAGTATTGGATGGAAGAAGTGAGGAGAGAAGCATGCAAAGTGGGAGAACTCATGAAGAAATGAAGGAACCGTAAAGCTGTAAAGTCTGACCTCTTCGCACTCAATCGATCATAACTTGAGCTACAGAGGTCTAAATGAGACGGTTTTAGTTGAGTTGGAAAGATAACATCTGGGGCTTCAAAATGATATAAAATTTGCCATAGTTGTCTGACGTCTAGGGATGCGCACGTGCACTGTATGCGTGCGCGCCGATGGAGCAACGTGGGTCCACTTTGGGTAACTCGTTGGGGGCGATTTCTAGCTCATTTTGGGCCCAATCCAACTCATTTCTGATGCTATTGAACCCAAGGATTGAGGGGTGAATGAACCAAGTAGTCATAGTTTAGTTTTTATCATGTTGTAGGTAGAATTCTAGAGAGAGAAGCTCTCCCTTCTCTCTAGAATTTAGGGTAGTTTAGATTTAATTTTCTTAGATCCACTTACAATTCTTGTTTTGATTTAGTTTTCCCTTGTTAATTCCTTGATATTACACCTTTGTTCTTCTAGTTCTTGTTGTTAATTTTCTTTTCATATCACTTTTTATGTTCATACACTCTTGTTGGGTTTCTATTTTTCTTTCAATGAAATTTTATGTTTCCATGTTTCTTTTATGTTGATCTTGATTGTTAGTGTTGATTTCTTGTTTATGTTGGTTATGGATTTCCTTTAACTCTTGCATTTTATGGTGTTTACTTTTCTTACCTACTAGGTGTTTGATAAAATGTTTCCTTTAGTTTTTGGGTAGTTTTCTTTACTCTTGACCTAGGGTAAGGGAATTGAGTGACCTTGAGTCATTGGGTCTCAATGATTTGGTGATTTGAGAACCCTTGGTGATCAATTTGATACTCATTGATACTAACCCACTACTAATCTAATTAGTAGATAGGTTGGGACTTATGGGTTGATGTGATCAAGCCTATTTGATATACTTCAAGTATAGAAGTAAACTTAATGAGCTTGGTTCCTCATAATTATCAATATTTGGTATGTAGACAAAGATGGTGATCTCAATTACCTATGTCTAGCCAAGAGTTCTTTCCATTTCTTTTATTAGTTCTTGTTATTTTACTTTCTTGTCATTTATATTTTCTTGTCAAATTCCAATTCAAACCCCCTTACATTTTCATAGCCAATAAGTAAACACTTCATTGCAATTCCTTGTGAGATGACCCGGAGTTCAAATACTTCGGTTAATTTTTATTTGGGGTTTGTACTTGTGACAACTCAAATTTTTGATGTGAGAATTGTTTGTTCGTTTGGAGCTATGATTACAACGAAGTTCTTATTTCTATGAGAGAAATTCTAAACCTTCGAGCAAATCTCATCCATCAATTAGCTGGATTCCATTGTTCTGATGTGTGTTACAGTTGCTGACTCTGAGTATTGCGTGCGGCTTAGGAGACACCATAGGATTTGTAGCGATAGGAATCAAGAGAAAAACTATGAGTTAGTGTCCCCTGATCCTGAGAAAAGAGTTAGCTTTCCCTCTTTGAGTTAGTCAACCCTCTCTTGCTAACTTCTCTATGACATTCTTCAGGTCAAAGCATTCATTAGTGGGATGTCCGTGAATTCGATGGTACTCACAATACTCTGTCCAATTTCCTCCTCCTTTTTTGCTTTTGATTGGGTGAGGTGGAGGGATTTTCTCAGTGTTGCATATTTTGCAGTAAACATCTACGAAGGACACCCGAAGAGGTGTGTAATTATGGTATTTTCTCGGCTTCCCACTGGGTTGATCTTCTTTCTTCTTGGACTCTTTGTCCTTATCCCTAGATGGGTAGGAGAATCTAGATTTAGAGGTCTCTCCTAGTCGTGAGTTTTCCTCCATGTTAATGTACTTTTCTGCTCGCTCTTGTACCTCATTCAAGGATGTTGGATGCTTTTTTGATATGGAGTGGCTAAAGGGTCCTTCCCTTAGGCCATTGATGAGACCCATGATAGTTGCTTCTGTTGGCAGACTTTGTATGTCCAGACATGCTTTATTGAATCTTTCCATGTAGTTATGAAGACTTTCCCGTTCTCCTTGCTTGATCCCTAACAGGCTCGGGGCGTGTTTGGCTTTGTCCTTTTGAATGGAGAATCTGGCAAGGAACTTTTTGGCTAGGTCGTCAAAACTTGTGATGGACCTGGGAGGCAAACTGTCAAACCATTTTATGGCTGTTTTTGTCAGAGTGGTCGGGAAGGCTTTACATTGAACAGCATCTGAGGCGTTGATGAGATACATTCTGCTCCTGAAATTGCTGAGATGATGGCTGGGATCCGAGGTATCGTCATATAACGTCCTGTCGGGAGCTTTAAAATCTTTTGGAACTTTAGCTTTCATGATCTCTTTGCTGAAGGTCGATCTCGGATGAGATCTGCTGTGATGGCCGGAGCTGTTGTGTCCGACTTGTTGGATCTGGTGGCCGAATATGCTGTCAATCCTTCGTCACCGGAGGGTGGTGGTACTTGCAAGAGACTCCGATTCTTAAGTTAGCATGGACTTTAAGCAGGTTTTTTTTGTAGAATCAGAGTATGAGTTATACCTGGGTGCTCTTATCTTTCTAGGCTCTTGTCGCCTTTAGATTTGGGCTGTTTCCCTCTGCTTGGGCCTACTTTGGGCTCTTCTGACGATTTGGCCGAACTCTTTAAAGAAGAGGTCGAGGATCCTGACCTGAAGAGGTCGGTCGCTTTATCTTCAATCAGCACGGGTCGCATAGCTCGACCCAGGGTATGAACTGCAACTAAACTAAAATTACAGAGAAAGTAAAATTGAGCAGAGTTTCAGTACAGTGTCCAAAAGCCCCTTCTTTCTAACTAAGACTCTAATCTATTTATACACTTTCTTCATTCCATCTTTAAGTACTTGGACTGGGCCCTTTGGCCTCTGTTGAAGCTAGTTGGAAGTGGCCTTTAGTGAGATTGATGAGGACATTTGGAAATTAACGTTCATACTCTGCATGGTGCCTTTTTGTGTTGAAATTGGATTGACGTTAGAATCCACGTTGGGGTTCAACATTTGAGCTCAAACGTTGTGACAAACTTTGCCAAATGAGGCTGAGCCGTTGGCCATGGAGTTTGACCTAGCGTTGGACTCGACGTCGGAGTCTAACGTTAGCCTATCCACGCATACACGTGGGTCACGCGTATGCGCCATATGGCCAAAATCTTCACGCACGTGCACGCGTGGTCATGTGTACGCATCGATGCCCTTTTCCAACTTCAAAATCTTTGAAAATTATCGCGCACGTTGGACTCAACGTTAGACCCAACGTTGGACCACCAATGTTTGCCCATTCACGCGTACGTGTATCCTAGGCGTGTGCGTCGATTGGCCAAAATGCACACCCACGCATATGCGTGACCCACGTGTACGCGTCGTTGCACATTTTCCCATTCTCCAAAACTTGAAATTGTCGAGCACGTTGGAGGTGGCGTTTGACCCCCAACGTTGCCTCCAACGTTGGCACCTTTCTACCTCAACGTTGGACCTATAGTTGGAGTCTAACTTTGGCCCCAACTATGGTCTCTTGATTTAAAGTCTGAGGCATTGTTGGAGTCCAACTTTGGCTCCAACTATGCACCTTGCTTGGCCGACGTTTGAGGTCTAACTCTGGGGTCAAACATTACCTTCTTGGTTATAGTTTGAGGCATAGTTAGAGTCTAACTTTGGCTCCAATTATGCACCTTTCCTGGGCAACGTTCAAGGTAAAGTTGGAATCCAACTTTACACCTCTTTGAGTATGGATGTTGGACCTAACATTGGAGCACCAACTTTGGCTCCAACGTTGGTCTTCCCCTTTTCTTCATCAACGTTTTAGGCAACGTTGGAGCACCTACTTTAGTTCCAACATTGCTTCTTTTTGTTCCTTCCTTGGCCCTCTTGTTGCTCATTTGCTTCCCCTTCCTTAGCTTCCTTTTCACCTATCATCAATTAAACATTTGCATCAAAGTTTGCTATAATCACAAGATATTTGCATCATTCAATCATCAAGCAAAAATTTCATAAAGTCTTGTGGAAAGAACATAAATAACCAAGTTTAATGGAATCAAGGGATGCATGAAATTCTTTTCCAAATGCTTACTTATAGCTCAAGAAAGTGCATAAAACCTAATGAAAACAAAAGAAAAAGGCTTGTGAAACTAGCCTAAGATGCCTTGGCATCACAACACCAAATTTAAATCTTGCTTGTCCCCAAGCAAGCACTAAAACATGAGAAAACTGAATGAAAACAGAGATGGATATGAGTCGTTATTGGATAGCAATTAAACTTGGTTCATGAGGTCTCATGCATGATACATTTCCAGCTTAACTCTTATTGGTTTCAAGATGTGAGATGCTCCTCTAAGTTTTAACTAAGAAGCTGCTATGACCCTTGTTGTTTATTGATCCTTAGTTTTTGCTTTTTCACTTAGAAACTTTATTCTTTATTTATGACTCAGTGTTCTGTGTTGAGGTAGCTCTTTAGATAAGTTTTTAGTCAACACTCCCAACCCAGATGGTTTAAGGTGTTGGGTGATGAAGCACCCCTCGGACCTACTAACTCAAGCTTCTCCTCATCACATACACACTATAGACACTAGGCTCAAATTTCATCCTAGAGACATTGGTGCCCAGCACCTCTTTGGGTTACTAAGTGCCTTGTAACTATGTTGCTCTTGATAGTGGACTTTTGGTTGACAATCCCGGGTTAGTTAACCCAAGTTATCAAGTGTTAAAACACTCCTTAGAACCTATTCATCCAAGTAGATCCTAGTACAGAGGCACCACATGCATGTGTCTCAAGGTTTAAGCTATTGGTGCCTAGCTTATTCTTTGTTTCTTTTATTTTTGTTTGCCAACATTAGGGATACCGTTGTAGGTCCAACTTTGCCTCTAATGTTGGCTTTTCTTGTTTTCCTCATTGCTATTTCTTTCTTCCAAGGCTTGTTATTCTCAAGGATTTCATTAACAACAACTAGTTTCATACTATGGAGAGCATTCTACCCTTTTATTTTTATGAATGAGCTTGCTAACAATCAAACATAAACCACCACTCATCTTTATTCTAATTCCTAACAACTTGGACAATCACATTTCATATTTTCAAACCATTTTATTTTATTCAATTGAAAAGGGGACAAGACATACATTCAAGCAATGTGAAAGTAAAGCACACACCTGTACCTTATGACAATATTAAAGAAAATAATACAACAGAATTCAAAATGACTTAAACTAAAGATTTAACTATCAACTAAAAGAAGACATGTTCTTTCTTATTTAGATATGATAAACAAGGAGCAAGTCCACCTTTCATTTCTTAGCTTGCTTGCCTTTCTTCTTCTTCTCTTCTTCTTTTTCTCCTTGTTGACTACATGCTCCATCTTTTTCCTTTTGTTTTTCTTCCACCTTCTTCCAGAAGCATGCATCTTCCATCCTTTTCCTTAGCTTGGCTTCATTTCGACGAGCTCTTTCTACTTCTCTTGCTTCAATCATTTGGCTAACGTCCACATATTTTGGTATTCCTAGGTTCACTTGATGCATGTAGCTAGCCATGTAGTTGAGCCTAGCTTGAGCACTCATGTCGTACTCCAACTTGTCTAGGTGTCTCCCATCATTAAGAACCTGGTATTCATTGAAAGTTCTCATGTGGACATTTTGGCGTTGATTGAGCTCTTCAATTTGCTTTCCTTGCCGGATTTGTGTCTCAGCCACTTGTTGGACGAATTCACTCAGATGGTCGTATTGTTCCTTTTGCTACTCCATGAATTTCATATATAGCTCCCTCTATTGATCCATCATCTGAGATTGGAATCCCCTTTGTTGGTCCATGAGTTGATGTTGATAATTTCTTTATTGCTCTTGATTTTCTATGTATTGTCTGGATAGGTTATCAATAGCCTCTTGAATTCCACTCATGTCCATGGTGGCTGGTCGTGGGTCTTGATCTTCTTCAGGTTGCTGCTCTTCTTCTTGGTTTCCTTCTTCTTGTAACTCTTCCATCCTTCTTTTTCTTCTGGCTCTCCTTTGTTGTTTAGTAACTGTGACATTCCTCATCCTCTCTATGGTCATTGGCTCACCCGGATTTATCCATATGGGATTGCATACTCTAACGGCACCCTAGCCTTTATGCATAGGCGCATGATGGTGCTTGGGTAATGGAGCCAAGAGTCCTGGGAGGTCTTTTCAGAAGTGCTTTGAATGTCCTTGGCGATGAGCTCATGAATCTTGATTTCCCTTCCGACCATCATGCAATGTACCATTGTTGCTCTTTTGATGGTAACCTTCGAGGTGTTTGAAGTGCCTAAGATGTATCTCCTTATAAGCTCGTACCATCCCTTGGCCTCTGGAATAAGATCTCATCTCTTGAGATTCTTTGGTGTTCCATTAGCATGTCTCACCCAGTCTGTTCCGATCCCGCAAATATCACTTACGATCTCATCACCTTCCGGTTCACCCTTCATTCTCTCATGATAGCTAGGCTTGTCAAAACGCGTTGCCTTTAGCTCGAGAACCTTCACAATGCTCTTTGGACTGAAGTCCACTTCCACCCCTCTGACATAGCTCTTATAGGTGGTTTCAACACTTGTATCCTCTCTCACTATGTTGGCATAAAACTCTTTTACAATATTGGCATTGATTCTAGTGATTGGATTGGTGAGGACTTCCCATCTCCTTTTTGTAATCTTCTCCTTTATCTTTGGGCATTCATTCTCGGAGAGTTGGAAGGGGATTTCCGGTAGTATTTTCTTGGGACTCATCCAATTTAATTGCATTTGATGGAAGTGCTTTTTGAATCTCCATTCATCATAGGGTACTTCTTGTTCCTCAACCGGTTCCTTTCCTCTCCTTCTCTTAAAGCTTGATGAAGTTGCCATGGTCATCTTGGAGGTGGGCAGAATAGGAGGTGTAAAATGAAGAAAATAGATGGCTAGTGTAAGATGAGAGTTAGCTTGGAGGTGAGGCAAAGTGGATGGCTCAATAGAACTAGAAGTGGTATGAACAGGAAGAGCACGGTTATGGCTTGAAATAAAGAAGATTGCAAGAAGTGAACTATATGGCTTGGGTTGTGAACTCGGTCATGTAGAACTCCCTCTTATAGCAAGACTTAATGAAAAATGAATGGTGGAGATGCACTTGTGATGATGGGAATGAATGGTAGGTGTTTACACCCTGGGTCGAGATATCCGATCCGAGATGTTCAGTAACAAAGCGATCGACCTCTTCAGGTTAGGCTATCTGACCTCTTCTCAAAAAGTTCGGTCAAATCGACAGGAAAGCCCAGTAAGGGGCCCAAATAGAGGAGCACGACCCAAATCCAAAGGCAGTCCAAGCCTATAGAGATAAGGGCGGTTCCCTTGAAGA
Organism: Arachis ipaensis; assembly: GCF_000816755.2. Lineage (NCBI taxonomy): Eukaryota > Viridiplantae > Streptophyta > Magnoliopsida > Fabales > Fabaceae > Arachis > Arachis ipaensis. The sequence goes on from NC_029789.2 coordinate 109,383,665, forward strand.
TAAGCTGACCTCAACTCAAAGATAAGATAACATAAGATAACTAAACTTATCTTATCTAAAAAGGGTCACTCTACACCATTATAAATACACTGGAGCACCCATGTATAACTCATACTCTGATTCTACTAAAAAACCTGTTTAATACCCATGCTAACTTAAGCATCGGAGTCTCTTGCAGGTAACCCCCACCCTCTGGTGACCAAGGATCAGCAGTGCAGCCAGTCCAACAAGTCGGACACGACAGCTCCGGTCGTCACCCATCAGTCGAACACGTCATCTCCGACCAGAACAGAAGATCTCGTCCGAGATCGATCTACAGTTTCAGGTAACCCTCGGAACATTGGCGCCGTTGCCGGGGAACTTGGAAGTCATCCCATCACCATGGCGGACGATCATGACAACGACCACGATTTAGATCTAGAGGATAGAACACCGTACAAAAACATGGACACTACGCTAAAAGATACTCCAGAATCCAACGGGGACAAAAACTCATCAAATCCGGGAGTGATAGAAGCGCTTCAAGATCGTTTAAAGCAACTTGAAAAAGAAACCCAGCACCAACGAGAAGTTGGGAAGGATCTACAAAGAGAGGTAAGGCGACGTCGAGACTTAGAAGATAAACTTCTAAAACTCGAAGCCGATCTCAAAGCAAAAGCTACTCGGACCACCCCTGAGGACAACTCATGCAAAGATCAAGATCCATTTACTAGGGAAATCATGAAGACCAAATTTCCTTAGGACTTCAAACTTCTGGATATGACTTTGTACGATGGCACTACAGATCCCAACCATCACCTCAGCATCTTCAGAAGTAGGATGTACCTCACCGACGCCTCAGATGTAGTTCACTGCAAAGCTTTTCCAACAACTCTCACGAAGACAGCAATCAGATGGTTCGACAACCTACCTCCGAAGTCCATCTCAAGCTTTGATGACCTAGCCAAAAAATTCCTGGCCAGATTCTTCATCCAAAAAGACAAGGCTAAGTACGCCCCAGTCTACTAGGAATCAAGCAAGGAGATCGAGAAAGTCTTTGCAACTACATGGAAAGATTCAACAAAACATGCCTAGACATACAAAGCTTGCCAACAGAGGCTGCCATCATGGGCCTCATCAATGGCCTACGAGAGGGACCTTTTAGCCAATCCATATCAAAGAAGTACCCCACATCTCTGGACGAAGTACAAGAACGAGCGGAGAAATACATTAACATGGAAGAAAATTCTCGACTAGGAGAAACCTCAAAATCCGAATTCACCTATCGGGATAAAGATAAAGAGTCCAAAAAGAAGGAAGATCGATAAGGGAAAAAATTAAAAAATATCATAATTACACCCCCCTTCGGGTGTCTCTTGTGGATGTGTACAAGGAAGTCTGCCACACAGAAAAAATACCCCCAGCTCGACCACCCAAAGGCAAAAGAGGAGGAGGAAACCGAAATGAGTATTGTGAATACCATCGTGTCCGTGGACATTCCACCAACGAATGCTTCGATCTAAAAAATGTCATAGAAAAGTTAGTAAGAGAAGGAAAACAAGATCGGTATTTGGCCACCTGAGACGGTGAGCAAAGAAAAAAGGAAGAGGGACGAGGAGGATTTGCAGGAGGAGGAATCTCCAAATCATCCCGCAAAAGATATCTTAAAGAAGTATATCATGTCGAAGGAAAGGAGGAAGCGCCCAACATCCCTGCAATCACGTTCACCAAAGAAGACGCGTCAGGTATCATCTCAGGACACGATAATCCCATGGTCATCACCATCATACTGGCAAATGCCAATCTCCACCGCACATTAATAGACCAAGAGAACTTCGCCGACATCTTATTCAAAGCTACCTTCGACAAGCTCGGCTTAGAAGAAAAAGAGCTTAGAGCATACACCCGAACAGCCTGTTCAGACTGGGAGATACCCCAGTACAACCACTTGGATATATCTCACTACACACAATGTTCGGAAAAGGAAACCAATCCAGAACTCTCAAAATAGACTACATCGTGGTCAACGTGAGTTCAGCCTACAATGCCTTAATAGGTCGAACAACATTGAATCAACTCGGCGCAATAGTCTCAACTCCACATCTATGCATGAAATTCCCAACTGCAGAAGGAATAGCTACAATAAAATCAGATCAAAAGATGGTGCGCCGCTGTTATAACGAAAGTCTAAATCTCAGAGGTGGAAGAAAAGAATTCCATACAATTGAACTTGGTGGAGTCCAGAGACAAGAAGAACTCCGTCCACAACCTGAAGGTGAAATAGAAAAAGTTCAGATTGGAGACACCTCGGACAAAACAACCAATATTGGCACGACTCTAAAAGAAAACATAAAAGAAACACTCGTACAGTTTTTACGAGATAACGTCGACCTCTTTGCATGGAAGGCTGCAGACATGCCAGGCATAGACCCCGAGTTAATGTGTCATAAGCTAGCAGTCTACCCTAGATCTCGGCCAGTACAACAGAGGCGTAGAAAGCTTGGACCCAAAAGATCCCAAGCTGTGGAAGAGCAGGTACAAGCTCTACTGGAGGCAGGATTCATAAGAGAAGTCAAGTACCCACTGTGGTTAGCTAATGTCGTCTTGGTGAAAAAATCAAATGGGAAGTGGCGAATGTGCACCGACTATACAGATCTCAATAAAGCCTACCCAAAAGACCCTTATCCACTCCCAAGCATCGACGCGCTGGTAGATGCCTCCTCCGGATATACCTCTCATTTATGGATGCATATTCCGGATACAATTAAATCCCCATGTATCCACCAGATCAAGAAAAGACCTCGTTTTTAACACCAAAAGCAAATTACTACTACATTGTGATGCCTTTTGGTCTTAAGAACGCGGGAGTTACTTTTCAAAGGCTAATGAATAAAGTCTTTTCAGATCATATCGGAAAAATCATGGAAGTCTACGTGGACGACATGTTGATAAAGACGCAAAGTGAAGAGACATTATTGTCCAACCTGGTCCAAGTGTTCGACACTATAAGGAAGCATGGCATGCGACTCAATCCTGCAAAATGCACCTTTGCAGTAGAAGCAGGAAAATTCTTAGGTTTTATGCTCACACAAAGAGGAATTGAGGCAAATCCAGTTAAATGCCAGGCCATACTCAACATGAAGAGCCCAACTTGTGTCAAAAAGGTACAACAACTCAACGGGAGACTGGCAGCCTTATCCAGATTCCTAGCGGGATCAGCGATAAGATCTCTCCCCTTCTATGCTACTCTAAGGAAAGGAAAGAAGTTTGAATGAACAATGGAGTGCGAGCAAGCCTTCCAAGATTTCAAAAGATTCTTAGGACGGCCACCTATCCTATCTCGGCCACGAGAAGAAGAATCACTCATATTATACCTCGCGGTAGAAAGTCGGGCAGTAGCTTCAGCACTCGTTCGAGAAGAGAATAGTGGGCAACAACCCGTATACTTTATCAGTAAAGCATTACAAGGATCCGAGCTGAACTACCAAAAAATAGAAAAGTTTGCCTATGCTCTCATACTAACCTCTCGACGACTTCGCCCGTACTTCCAAGCTCACACTATTAAGGTTCGGACCAACCAGCCCATAAAAGGGATATTGCAGAAAACAGATCTAGCAGGTAGAATCTTACAATGGGCAGTCGAGTTATCCGAGTTCGACCTCCAATATGAAGCTCAGACAGCCATCAAATCACAGTACTTAGCCGACTTCATTGCAGAATTTACAGATACCCTGGACACCTCCACAGAATGGAATCTCTACGTAGACGGTTCCTCAAATAAGACTGGAAGCGGCGCAGGTGTGATAATAGAAAGTAATCAAGGAACCCAAATCGAACTCTCTCTCAAATTCGGGTTCCCTGCCTCAAACAACCAGGTGGAATATGAGGCACTACTAGCTGGTTTAAAGCTGGCTAAAGAGGTTGGAGCTCAAAGACTCATTATCTTTAGCGACTCACAAGTGATCACTTCATAAATAATGGGGAGCTACCAAGCCAATGACCCCAATATTAAAAAGTACCTAGGTAAAACCAGGGAACAGCTCGGACAATTTCGGGAATATGAGATCCGCCACATACCCCACGAACAGAATGCCCGAGCTGACGCACTCTCAAAACTAGCCAGCACCAAACTAGGAGGCAACAATAGAAGCCTCATCCAAGAAATACTACAGAATCTGTCAATCTTGGAAGAAGAAAAAATCCTAGCCATAACAGGTCTAGATCAAGGGTATATGACTCCTATAATTAACTACCTCAAAACATCAATACTTCCCACAGATGAGAAGGAGGCAAAAAGGTTAAAACGGGAGGCATAATACTACACTATCATAAACAATACTCTATACAAAAGAGGAATTTCAATACCATTGCTAAAATGTGTACCGACTTCCAAGACAAATGAAGTTCTCGAAGAAATACACAGTGGCATCTGTGGCAATTATCTCGGAGCACAAGCACTCACCAAAAAAGTACTTCGGGCAGGATTTTATTGGCCAACTTTACAAAAGGAGGCCACAGAGTTTGTAAAGACATGTCCGCCATGTCAAAAACATGCCAACTTTCACATCGCCCCGCTAGAGGAGCTCATCAGCGTAACCTCACCTTGGCCATTCACGAAATGGGGACTCGACCTTCTCGGACCCTTTCCCCAGGGATCGGGACAAGTTAAATTACTCATAGTATGGGTAGACTATTTCACAAAGTGGATCGAGGCAGAACCCCTAGCTAACGCCACTGCTCAAAGAAGTTGAAAATTTCAATATAGAAACATTGTCACAAGGTTCGGGGTTCCATACTCCATCACCACAGACAATGGCACCCAATTCACAGATGCAGGCTTCAGAAAATTAGTAGCCGACTTGAACATAAAGCACTATTTCACCTCCGTCGAACATCCCCAAGCCAATGGACGAGCCGAAGCTGCTAACAAAGTCATATTGGCCGGGCTAAAATGGAGATTGCAAGATGCAAAGGGAGCTTGGGCCGAAGAACTTCCACAAGTCCTATGGGCATATCGAACAATGCCACATTCCACCACAAAGGAATCACCCTTTCGATTAGCATACGGAACGGAGGCAATGATCCCGGTAGAGATCGAGGAAGGGTCACCTAGAGTGGTCCATTACAATGAAGAAGCCAACTCCCAACTTCAAATGGAAGAGCTCGATCTACTTCCTGAAATCCAAGAAAGAGCTCGGATCAGGGAAGAAGCACTAAAACGTCAAATGGCTTCCAGCTATAATCAAAAGGTAGTGCCAAGAGGTTTCACTGAGAATGATCTCATCCTAATCCGAAATGATATTGGAACAACTCGAGCTAGAGAAGGAAAGCTGGCAGCAAACTGGAAAGGACCCTACCGAGTCATAGAAGTACTTGGGAAGGGCTACTACAGACTATCCAAACTCGACGGGCGAGAACTTCCTAGGTCGTGGCACGCCTGCAACCTAAGAAGGTACTATAGCTAGAGAAGGTAAAAGATCTCATCATAGGATGCACTCTTTTTCCTGAAAAGGTTTTTTAATGAGGCACCAAGTTGAGATCCAGAAATTGTCCGACTCAAAAGGATAAAAACTCTATATGTACATATTTTTATTTTCTTTTAAATAAAATATATTAGACGTTCTACAAAGTTTTCAAGACGCATTAATCTTAAACATTCATCGTCTGATTATAAAGCGACATATTGGCAAAAAATGAAAAACAAATTCACTGCACGATCATGATAAAGACCAACAAAGATGAAAACCAAATTCATCTAAAGGTCGACTAAACGAGGATTTAACCCACCTTCTACAAATCGGCAAAGATGAAAACATAATAATGCAAGAAGTTACCAAAAGTGATCCGGAGAAAGGACCTGACAAGGTCCTGATGGATTGCTAAATAATAACTTAAAAGACTGGCCGACGTTAAGAAGTCGGACCAAGTCAAACCAAGTTATAAGTTTACCCTGGAAAGAGGTCTGGCCAACCCTATAAAAGAGGATTACTTTAACTTAGATGGGCTCGACATGACGAAGTCGGCCCAAAACGTAAAGTTATAGAAGTAATCCCTGAAAAAGACCTGAACAAGGTCCAAGAAAGAGTATTACAGAAGTAACTTAGAAGGGCCCGACATGACAAAGTCGGCCCAAAACATAAAGTTATAGAAGTAATCCCTGAAAGAGACCTGAACAAGGTCCAAGAAAGAGGATTACAAAAGTAACTTAGAAGGGCCCGACATGACGAAGTCGGCCCAAAACATAAAGTTATAGAAGTAATCCTTGAAAGAGACCTGAACAAGGTCCAAGAAAGAGGATTACAAAAGTAACTTAGAAGGGCCTGACATGATGAAGTCGGCCCAAAACATAAAGTTATAAAAGTAATCCCTGAAAGAGAATTGAACAAAGTCCAAGAAAGAGGATTACAAAATAACTTGATCCGACATGACGAAATCGGCCCAAAACATAAAAGTTATAAACGTAATCCCTGAAAGAGACCTGAACAAGGTCCAAAAAAGAGGATTACAAAAGTAACTTAGAAGGGCCCGACATGACGAAGTCGATCCACATAAAGTGTGAAGGCAACAAAAGGTAATACTTGGCAGAGACCTCACAAAAGGTCCAAACAAAACAGGATGTTTGTTTGTTGCCTCAAAAGGAATCAAAGCCACAAGCACAAAAGCCACTCAAAGAGATCGAGCGACAAGGCTCCAAGCACTACCAAAAGCCTAGAAAAAGTACCTAGACGAGATAAAGATCGACATGATACTAAAGGCGCAAAGTTGTGACAAAAACAAAAGGGCTACCCAAATCAGCCCCAAGAACTTGGAAGCTATTTTTTGTTTTTTCAGCCTAAAGTTGCTAAACAAGCAACTAAACAAGTGTCAATAGTCAGCAAAATAAAATTTACAAAATAAAGAGTTTAAAAGCCCACAAGCCGGGCTACCTACACAATCAAGATAAAAAAGTTCAGTTAAACATTAGAAGCCTTCCCAGTAGCATCAGCATGGGGAGAAGGAGGGCGAGTCTGAATGGGCACAGCATCCACGGTCCCATCATTCCGATTTAGGATTTGACAGTCCGGATCGAATACGGGATGACCGACCTCAACTGAAGGAACTGCAGAAGTTGACACTTTGGCGGCAGGCGCAGGGAGAGGTTCGACATCATCATCATCCGGGTCGTCAGGGACAATCTTACCATCCTTCACAACATTGTCCAGGCTGAAGAGAGAAAAGTCGACCTCGGGAGCCAGAATTCGAACCTGCTCCTTCAGGTTCTCATAAGCAGCATTCACGCTGCCGACAAGATGACCCTGGAGCTCGGAGTAATCAGCTCGGGCAGACTTCAACTCCTCCCTCAGACGCATTACCTCCCGATAGAATGTAACATAGCTGTCTTTATGCCTCAATGCCGTGTCCTCGGCCAACCTCACAGAAGCTGCCAAGGCAAGGGAGCTAGCCTTCTCGCTCTCCAGCTCCTTCTCCAGTTTGGTCACTTTCACTTCGAGTTGCTCCTTCAAGCCCTTCATCCGATCAAACTCTTATTTAGCCTCCTCCATGAAGGCTTTGGTGGCATAAAGAGGAAGATTTTGGGCAGTTCGGTACAAGGCAGTTCCCATGTGCGCCATCTTAACACTACTCCGAGTTATAAAGTCCAAAAGGCGAAGGAGTGATACCTCATCCATAGGGAGGGCACCGTAAGGACCGATCTGCTGATCTACGAACTCGATCGCGTCAAAATCAGGGGCATCAAGGTTGAAAGGCTAAATTATTTTTCGCTTTTTGTTGGGAGGAGCACCAGAAGTGGCAACAAAGGCTTGGGGAGGATCAACCAAACGAACCCGGGGAGTCGGGATTACCTTCCTCGCCCCAGGTGAGCTCGAAAAGGCCAACTTTGACTGGGCCTGGGAAGATCCCTCCCCGGCCGCCTTGGCCGAGACGTTTTGAGATGCGGTAGCTTTCCTCACCCTTTTGAAGGCCTTCATAGATTCATTATTCTTAATCATCTCTGCAAGTAAAACACAACAGTAAAGAATTAAGTCACAAATCGGAAAAGAGTTTGTGAACAATACAGGAGTAGACAATAGAGGAAAATCAAAAAGATAACTACCCAGCTCAATTTGGAGGAGAAAGGGATTGGTTAAAAATTTCTTTGCGTCAAGATGGGGAGGCTGACCCCAGTGTTCTTCCAAGATAGTCACAAAAGCTTGCTCAGCCCTATCCAACATTTTCCATGTATATCTAGATACTCTCACATCCATTTGCCATTCCAAGGGAAAGGCGGGCTCGTCATTTTCATCCAGAAAAAAGGGCCGAGCTCCTGCAACAGCTCGAACCTTGAAAAAGTAATTTTTAAAATCACGGAAAGATTCATCAACATGGAGAAGACCTTCTTTCCCTGGGAAGCTCGGAAAGAAACCCAAGCGGCTTTCTTCTTTACTACCCCAGGCTTCGTCAAAACAAAGAGATAGAAGAAAAGAGATTGTGAAGCAGGAATACTAAATCCATGACACAACAATTGAAAAATCTTTATGAAACCCCAGGAATTGGGGTGAAGTTGGGAAGGAGCAACATTACATGACCATAACAGGTTGGTCTCAAAATCAGTGAAAGGAAGAGTAATACTCATTTGACTAAAAAAGAAGTCATAGGCGTAGAAAAAAGGGCGCTCTCCAGCAATCCGAGTAGAGAAACAGACCCTCTCCTCAGAACTCGGAGATACAAATTCATAGTTCTTTTCATCGCCACCACTACCACAGATCTTATAAAATTGTCTAAGTTGCTGACAGAACTCAGAGTCAACCAAAGAAACACACAATAAAACCATAGAATCCACCCAATCATCCATGCCCTCAAGAACATGGGAAGACGTCTCAACAATATTTTTGCGAGAAGACATGAGGCCAACTAATCCTACAACAAGAAAAGAAGATCAGATTACTAAAAAACATCTCGGACGAAGGACAAAACAACTCGGCTAATACGATTCAGATGACACAAACAACAAAAGGAAAACCCCAGAACCCCTACAGAAGGTCCAGGGGCGTCCTTTGAAGGCAATCAGGGAACAAGGATTCCGGAAAAACCTACAAAGCTAACTCTTTAAAGTGAAAAAGAAAGCAACATGCATCCCAGAAAGCTACAAATCAGATAAAGCCAAAACAGCTATATTCCAAATTCTTTGTCTTAGCTTATCAACAAACAAAATGGCAAAGCATATCAAAGAAAAAGTCATCAAAGACGCCACCTTTTCCAAGAAAATAAAAAACCCCCAGAAAAAACAAAATGACAGAATTCATCAGTAGAAGCTATCAGCATGACAAAAAGAACAATCTTTCAAAGAAAACAAGCAGTGTGAGCCCCAAGAATGCAAAGGGACCATTTCAAAAGGAAAAAGAAAACTATTAAGCAGCAAACAAGCAGGCACACAGATTCAGACTTAAAGAGAAAATCGAAACCCTATCAAAAATCGAAGGCAAAAAAGATGAAAGAGGCACAAAGAAAGAAAAACCAACCTGAACAAATGAAGAAGCTTCGAGGGAGGTTGAAGATGGAAAGACGGAATCGCCAGCAAAATCGCTGAATGACACCACAACGCAAGAAAGGTAAAATGTAGGCAAAAAATAGAAAGCGAGAGAACGAATGGAGAAGTGGTGCACGAAATTGTGATCACATTAATGTAGTACTCTTTGTTATTGTATGGAATCATTATTATGGCTCTTTACTATGTGTGGACACAACTCCGTTCAACTAACACCTTAATCTATGGAGTGTAGAAACTCTACCGTTGAAAATACATAAGTGATAGGTCCAGGCATGGCCGAGATGGCCAGCCCCCTAAACGTGATCACAGGATCAAAATACAATCCAGGATGCCTAATACAATAGTAAGAGGTCCTATTTATAATAAGCTAGTCACTAGGGTTTACATGAGTAAGTAATTGATGCATAAATCCACTTCCTGGGCCCACTTGGTGTGTGTTTGGGCTGAGCCTGAGTGTAGCATGTGCAGAGGCCATTTGTGGAGTTGAACGCTAAGTTCTGTGCCAGTTTGGGCGTTCAACTCTGGTTTTGGATCCTTTTCTGGCGCTGGACGCCAGATTTGGGCAGAAGGCTGGCGTTGAACGCCAGTTTACGTCGTCTATTCTTGGCCAAAGTATTGACTATTATATATTGCTGGAAAGCCCTGGATGTCTACTTTCCAACGCAATTGGAAGCGCGCCATTTCGAGTTCTGTAGCTCCAGAAAATCCACTTTGAGTGCAGGGAGGTCAGAATCCAACAGCATCAGTAGTCCTTTTTCAACCTCTGAATCTGATTTCTGCTCAAGTCCCTCAATTTCAGTCAGAAAATACCTGAAATCACAGAAAAACACACAAACTCATAGTAAAGTCCAGAAATGTGAATTTAACATAAAAACTAATGAAAGCATCCCTAAAAGTAACTAGATTCTACTAAAAACATACTAAAAACAGTGTCAAAAAGCGTATAAATTATCCGCTCATCACAACACCAAACTTAAATTGTTGCTTGTCCCCAAGCAACTGAAAATCAAATAGGATAAAAAGAAGAGAATATACTATAAGATTCCAAACTATCAATGAAACA
>NC_029789.2:109394303-109397964 GCF_000816755.2 Arachis ipaensis
CCTCCTGATGCTTGATGCTCAAAGCCTTGGGATCCTTTTTATTTGCCCTTGCCTTTTGGTTTTAAGGGTTATTGGCTTTTTCTGCTTGCTTTTTCTTCTTTTTTTTTTTCTATTCTTTTTTTTTTTCGCCCCCCTTTTTTTTTTCTGCAAGCTTTGTTCTTTGCTGCTTTTTCTTGCTTCAAGAATCATTTTTATGATTTTTCAGATTATCGAATAACATGTCTCCTAGTCATCATTCTTTCAAGAGCCAACATATTTAACATTCTTAAACAACAACTTCAAAAGACATATGCACTGTTCAAGCATACATTCAGAAAACAAGAAGCATTGTCACCACATCGATATAATTAAGCTAAGTTTTAAGGATAAATTCGAAACTCATGTACTTCTTGTTCTTTTGAATTTAAAACAGTTTTTATTTAAGAGAGGTGATGGATTCATAGGACATTTATATCTTTAAGACAAAGTTACTAACTACTAATGATCATGTAATGGGGACACAAACACAGATAAGCACATAACATAGAAAACGAAAAACAGAAGAAATAAGAACAAGGAATGAATCCACCTTAGTAATGGTGGCGTTTCCTTCTTGAGAAACTAATGATGTCCTTGAGCTCTTCTATGTCTCTTCCTTGTCTTTGTTGCTCCTCCTTCATTGCTTTTAGATCTTCTCTGATTTCATGAAGGATGATGGAGTGCTCTTGATGTTCCACCCTTAGTTGCTTCCAATAATTGTGTGGAAGAAAATGTATCCCCTGAGGTATCTCAGGGATCTCTTGATTTGCAGTCAAATGTTCTACCACTGAGCTATAGACCCTTGATGAAAGCTTTTTGTCTTCCCTTTCCTCTTTCTAGAGGTTTCTTTGGCCTTAGGTGCCATCAATGGTTATGGAAAAAAACAAAAAAGCTATGCTTTTACCACACCAAACTTAGAATGTTGCTCTGAACAAGGGAGGTTCAACTTCCCAAGTATCAATGCCAAATAATTTGGCATTCAGCCTCATGATTGCACCAAGAAACTTGGTAGTTTGCTCTTCAGTGATATCCTCATTCTCTTCAGAAGAGGAATACTCATCAGAGCTCATGAAGGGCATAAGGAGGTTCAATGGAATCTCTATGGTTGACTTGATTCACAAGAAATCACAAGATATGATTCTAGAACTTAAAGTTTGAATCTTTCTTAACAAGCAAGTAACAAACTTCAAATTTTTGAATCAAAACATTAATTGTTTATGTTATTTTCGAAAATTTGGTATGAAAATAAGAAAAAGATTTTTGAAAAATATTTTTTTGAAATTTTCGAAAATAACTAAGAATTTTGAAAAAGATTTGATTTTTGAAAAAGATTTTGAGAAAGATAAGATTTTCAAATTGAAAATTTGATTTGACTCATAAGAAACAACTTTATTTTAAAAATTTTTTTGAAAAAGTCAACTCAATTTTCGAATTTGATGAGAGAAAAAGGGAAAGATATTTTTTTGATTTTTGAATTTTTTTTGAAAATCATGAAAAATATGCCATGCATGAGATTTTTTAGATCAAAACAATGAATGCATGCAAGAATGCTATGAATGTCAAGATGAACACCAAGAACACTTTGAATGTCATAATGAACATCAAGAACATATTTTTGAAAAATTTTTAATGCAAAGAAAACATGCAAGACACCAAACTTAGAATTCTTTAATGCTTACGCACTAAGAATTCAAGAATGCATATGATAAACATGAAAAGACACAAAACAAAAATTCATCAAGATCAAACAAGAAGACTTACCAAGAACAACTTGAAGATCATGAAGAACACTATGAATGCATGATATTTTCGAAAAAATGCAAGATGCATATGCAATTGACACCAAACTTATAACATGACTCAAGACTCAAACAAGAAACACAAAAATATTTTTTGATTTTTTTGATTTTCTAATTTTTTTTGGATTTTTATTTTATATTTTTCGAAAAATTATTTAGAAAAAGGAAAAATAAGGATTCCAAAAATTTTTAATATGAATTCCAGGAATCTTACCATGTTAGTCTTAAAGCTCCAATCAAAGGGTCTGGCATGGCTTAACAGCCAGCCAAGCTTTAACATATAATTACATGGGCTGGAGTGATTAGTTGAATACCAATCCCAAAGTAGTTTGGGTATGGCTTTACAGCCAGATATGATTCAACATATTTCATGAAACACTAGAATTCATTCTTAAAAATTTTGAAGCCATAGAATAATTTATTTTTGAAAACATTTTTTTTTTTCGAAAACAGATGAGGAAATTTTTGAAAGATTTTTGAAAACTTTTTGAAAATAAAAAGAAAAGTACCTAATCTGAGCAACAAGATGAACCGTCAGTTGTCCAAACACGAACAATCCCCGGCAACGGCGCCAAAAACTTGGTGATGTTGCCGGATCAAAAGGGAATCTGGCACTGATGTTACCGGACCAAAAGCTTGCCGAAGACTCAAACAATCCCCGGCAACGGCGCCAAAAACTTGGTGCACGAAATTGTGATCACATTAATGTAGTACTCTTTGTTATTGTATGGAATCATTATTATGGCTCTTTACTATGTGTGGACACAACTCCGTTCAACTAACCAGCAAGTGCACTGGGTCGTCCAAGTAATACCTTACGTGAGTAAGGGTCGAATCCCACGGAGATTGTTGGTATGAAGCAAGCTATGGTCACCTTGTAAATCTCAGTCAGGCAGATATAAAATAGTTATGTGGTTTTCGAATATTAATTAATAAAATAGGGATAGAGATACTTATGTAAATCATTGGTAGGAATTTCAGATAAGCGAATGGAGATGCTTTTCGTTCCTCTGAACCTCTGCTTTCCTGCTATCTTCATCCAATCAGTCTTACTCCTTTCCATGGCTGGCTTTATGTGATACATCACCACTGTCAATGGCTACTTTCGGTCATATCTCGGGAAAATGATCCAATGCCCTGTCACGGCACGGCTAATCGTCTGGAGGCATCACCCTTGCCAATGGCTTCATCTTATCCTCTCAGTGAATAATATGCTCACGAACCCTGTCACGGCACGGCTATTCATCTGTCGGTTCTCGATCATGCTGGAATAGGATTTACTATCCTTTTGCGTCTGTCACTAACGCCCAGCACTCGCGAGTTTGAAGCTCGTCACAGTCATTCAATCATTGAATCCTACTCAGAATACCACAGACAAGGTTTAGACCTTCCGGATTCTCTTGAATGCCGCCATCATTCTAGCTTACGCCACAAAGATTCTTGTTAGGAGATCTAAGAGATATTCATTCTAGCTTAATTTATGTAGAACAGAAGTGTTTGTCAGGCACGCGTTCATAGGGGAGATGGATGATGAGCGTCACACATAATCATCACCTTCATCACGTTCTTGGGTGCGAATGGATATCTTAGAAGAGAAATAAGAAGAATTGAATAGAAAACAGTAGTACTTTACATTAATCTTTGAGGAACAACAGAGCTCCACACCTTAATCTATGGAGTGTAGAAACTCTACCGTTGAAAATACATAAGTGATAGGTCCAGGCATGGCCGAGATGGCCAGCCCCCTAAACGTGATCACAGGATCAAAATACAATCCAGGATGCCTAATACAATAGTAAGAGGTCCTATTTATAATAAACTAGTCACTAGGGTTTACATGAGTA
>NC_029789.2:109398111-109413182 GCF_000816755.2 Arachis ipaensis
TGTGCCAGTTTGGGCGTTCAACTCTGGTTTTGGATCCTTTTCTGGCGCTGGACGCCAGATTTGGGCAGAAGGCTGGCGTTGAACGCCAGTTTACGTCGTCTATTCTTGGCCAAAGTATGGACTATTATATATTGCTGGAAAGCCCTGGATGTCTACTTTCCAACGCAATTGGAAGCGCGCCATTTCGAGGTCTGTAGCTCTAGAAAATCCACTTTGAGTGCAGGGAGGGCAGAATCCAACAGCATCAGTAGTCCTTTTTCAACCTCTGAATCTGATTTCTGCTCAAGTCCCTCAATTTCAGTCAGAAAATACCTGAAATCATAGAAAAACACACAAACTCATAGTAAAGTCCAGAAATGTGAATTTAACATAAAAACTAATGAAAACATTCCTAAAAGTAACTAGATTCTACTAAAAACATACTAAAAACAGTGTCAAAAAGCGTATAAATTATCCGCTCATCAAGAAGTTACAAAGAAAAATGAAGGAGAGAAACCGTTTCTGATTGCAAAAATTCAAAATAAAAGCCAAGGGAAACAGGGCAATCAATACCAATTAATGAAGGTATTAAACCCTCGCACGTTCCCAGTAACAGAGCGCTGATATAAAAGCGTGCACTTTCAGAGGAAAACGTTCCACATTCAAAAAATTTCTACAAGTAAAGAAATCGACAAATGCTCGAGTTCAGCTTCACTAGAGAAGGATCGAAGTCAAGGACTCGACCTCAAAAAAGAAGACCGAGCTCAAGCAGGGGCATTGTTCACACCCTGGGTCGAGATATCCAATTCGAGATGTTCAGTAACAAAGACATCGACCTCTTCAGGTCAGGCTATCCAACCTCTTCTCAAATAGTTCGGTCAAATCGAGAAGAAAGCCCAGTAAGGGGCCCAAATAGAGGAGCACGACCCAAATTCAAAGGCAGTCCAAGCCTATAAAGATAAGGGCGTTTCCCTTGAAGATAAGCTGACTTCAACTCAAAGATAAGATAAGATAAGATAACTAAACTTATCTTATCTAAAAAGGGTTACTCTACACCATTATAAATACACTAGAGCACCCAGGTATAACTTATACTCTGATTCTACTAAAAAACCTATTTAATACCCATGCTAACTTAAGCATCGGAGTCTCTTGCAGGCACCCCCCACCCTCCGGTGACAAAGGATCAGCAGTGCAGCCAGTCCAACAAGTCGGACACGACAGCTCCGGTTGTCACCCATCAGCCGGACACGTCATCTCCGACCAGAACAGAAGATCTCGTCCGAGATCGACCTACAGTTTCAGGTAACCCTCGGAACAGTAGGCATGTAGTATGGAGTAAAGACAAAGATTTCTCTTCATTGGGAGTAGGTTAGGTCATTAAAGAAGGGTACACCTAACCACCCAATGTGCAGAATTTTTCCTCCCAAGGAGCTTTTTCAAGGACATCTGACCTCCTTTTCCAGCATGAATTTAGCCGTGCCACCTCCTTTATGTGTCCTATCCATCAATCTCTTTTTCCATGTACCTATTCATCATAACAAGACAAAAACATCAAAACTCTACACTACACTTGGCAGCAAAAGTAATAAAGGTGGTAACTAAAATTTGAAAAATTGAAAAAATTGGTTAAGTGTTTCTCATGAGGCAATGCTAGCCGTGACTTTATTATGCATGTGTGCACCCTTGGTGGACACCAAACTTAGTGTTTGGCAATGTGGTTCAAAGGATTAATTCACTTTTCTAGAGTGCAAATCTCATGGATTTTGTGAATCATCCTAGGTAAGTTTACACTAAAATTTGTTTCCACCAAGCAATGTCATTGAAAGCTTAACAACATTCTTGTCACCTTTGATTAAATTATTATGAGAAACACTTTAATTTTTGAATATGAAATAAAAAAAATATGAAACATGGTTGTAACTTCATGGAATTCAAGACTTAAGACAAATGGTCTCTCTTCAATTTTCAACATAGTATATATGTGACACTAGCTCAATGTTTGGCCATATACTTCAAGACAGTGCTGTAGTATATGTTCCAAGATGGCTATATGATCATCATGTTTTCAAAACCATTTTGGGGTGCCTTTTGGCACACCAAACTTAGAGATGGATAATATACTTCAAGCTGTTATATGCAAGTGTTCAATCTTTCTCTGAGAGCTTGATTTCATGTTAGTAAACTAGTGATTATTCATATCAAAGCAGTAAAATCAATAAACTAAAGCATGGGCTACCTCCCATGGAGTGCTTCTTTAACGTTATTAGCTTGACAGTTGATCTCTATCATGGAGGATTGTAGTGCCTGTGGTCCTCTCCTCTCACTATGAAACTGTCCCCATTTGATTCCTTAATAATTTTCAAATGCTCCAGGGAAAGGACTCTTCTGATTGTGAATACTTGAGGTAACTGACATGGGATGGTTGGAAGGTGAGGTGGGATTAGTGGATGGTGGATTGATATCACCTTGTCCCCAGGAGAAAAAACTTCTATAGGAATCTTCTTATTTCTCTATCCCCTTGGCAATTTCTTTCCAACTCTTTTCTCTTCTTCCAGTAATACTCCAGTGACTCTTGTGTTAGGGAGGTCCATGTTAGCTGCTCTTTCTTATTCTTGTGGCTGCAGCTCTTCCTTGAGCTTCTTTGGTTGTTGTATCTCTTGAAATTCTTGCTTGTTCACCAAGGATAGTTTCAGGGGCTCTGCTTCTTGTTCACTGTTGCTTTCCTCCAGGCACATTTTTACTGTGATCATCCTTCGACTCTTTAGGTTCTGGCTCAGATTCAGGTGTAGGCTTGAAAACATGGAAGGTGAGATGTTCATCATGTATTTTCAGTATTAACTCTCCTTGTTCCACATCTATAAGTGCTCTAGCAGTGGCTAAAAATGTTCTCGCCAGAATGATTGGATGGAGGTAACTTTCTTCCATGTCTAGAACAACAAAGTCTGTGGGGAGAAAGTACTTCCCAACCTTTACCAATACATTCTCCACTACTCCTAATGCCTGTTTCTGAGTCTTGTTAGCCAGTTGAAGGACTACATCTGTGGGTCTCAGCTCATTAATTTGTAGTTTCCTCATGAGAGATAGTGGCATGAGATTTATGCTTGCTCCTAGATCACAGAATCCTTTGTCAATCATTGTATCACCTATAACACAGGGGATGTGAAAACTTCCTGGATCTTTTTTCTTTTGTAGGCAAGTCCTTCTGGATGAGGGCACTGCATTCCTTGTTTATCACCACTGTTTGTCCCCCCCTTCAAGGTGCTCTTCTTAGCTAGCAGCTCCTTCATACATTTAATGTAGGTAGGCATCTGTTGGAGGACTTCAAGGAAAGGGATGTTGACATGAAGAGACTTAAATATGTCCAGGAATCTAGTGTATATTTTCTCCTTCTTACTACCCCTGAGTCTCTGAGGAAATGGTGCCTCAGCCACATAAGGTTCCAGAATTTCCTCCTTTTTTGGTTCTTTCCCTTGTACAGGTTTATTTCCTTGTTCTTTCTCATCCAAGTTTCCCTGGGAATCTCCTTGGCTATGCTCTATTGGCTTGCTAATGTCTTCTTCCAGGATTTCTTCATTTGTAAGAGTAATTGCCTTACATTCTTCCCATCTCACCTTCTTTGTTTCTCACCTTGGATTCTTCTCAGTGTCACTTGGGAAGCTATCAGTGGACTTGGGAATTTGCTGAGACAAGTATCCTACTTGAGATTCAAGTTTTTGGATAGTTTCTCCTCGGCTTCTCATACTGGCCCTTATTTCATCCTTGAATGCTCTATTATCTTGAACCTCCTTGCCAAGGTTATCAAGCATAGCTTCAATTCTAGATAGCCTATCCTCAGAGGGTGGATTGGGAATGAGATGTTGAGGCTGGTTATTTTGGCTTTGGTATGGTAGCTGGGAAGAGATGTTTTGTGTGGCTTTATATGGTCTTTGGTTTGAGTGTTGGTAGGTGAATCTATTGTAATTATTGGAGTTGTAAGGTCTATGATCTTGGCTTTGGTTTTGTTGGTTTCCCCACCCAAAGTTTGGGTGGTTCTTCCAACCAGGGTTATAGGTTTTAGAATATGGATCATGAGCTTGCCTAGATGAATTTTCAAGGTAATTGGCTTCCTCCCAGTTAACTCCTTCCTCTGTGTACAACTCTCTTTGTGGGTCATGCGTATGCGCCATATGGCCAAAATCTTCACCCACGCGTGGATCACACGTACGCGTCGATGCCCTTTTCCAACTTCAAAATCTTTGAAAATTATCGCGCACGTTGGACTCAACGTTGGATCCAACGTTAGACCACCAACGTTTGCATATCCACGCGTTCGCGTGTCCTATGCGTGTGTGTCAATTGGCCAAAACGCACACCCACGCGTATGCATCGTTGCACATTTTCCCATTCTCCAAAACTTGAAATTGTCGAGCACGTTAGAGGTGGCGTTAGACCCCAACGTTGCCTCCAACGTTGGCACCTTTCTACCTCAATATTGGACCCATAGTTGGAGTCCAAATTTGGCTCTAACTATGGTCTCTTGATTTAAAGTCTGAGGCATAGTTGGAGTCCAACTTTGGCTCCAACTATGCACCTTTCCTGGGCAACGTTTGAGGTAAAGTTGGAGTCTAACTTTGGCTCCAACTTTACACCTCGTTGAGTATGGACATTGCACCTAACGTTGGAGTACCAACTTTGGCTCCAATGTTGGTCTTCCCCTTTTCTTCATCAACGTTTTAGGCAACGTTGGAGCACCAACTTTAGCTCCAATGTTGCTCCTTTTTGCTTCCTTTCATGGCCCTCTTGTTGCTCATTTGTTCCCCTTCCTTAGCTTCCTTTTTACCTATCATCAATCAAATATTTGCATCAAAGTTTGCTATAATCACAAGATATTTGCATTATTCAATCATCAAGCAAAAATTTCATAAAGTCTTGTGGAAAGCACATAAATAACCAAGTTTAATTGAATCAAGGGATGCATGAAATTCTTATCCAAATGCTTAATTATAGCTCAAGAAAGTGCATAAAACCTAATGAATACAAAAGAAAAAGGCTTGTGAAACTAGCCTAAGATGCCTTGGCATTACCCATCCACTTCAAAATCAAATTTTCCACCTAAAACCCCACCCATGGCCGAACCTAACCCTATCCCACTCCTATAAATACCCCTCTTCATCACCCTTCATACACACACCTCTCATACACCATATAACACCCCATGGCCGAGCCCTCTCTCTCCCTCTATCTTCCTCTATTTTCTTCTTCTTCTACTCCATTCTTCCCTTTTCTTTATTTTTGCTCGAGAACGAGCAAAGTTTTAAGTTTGGTGTTGGAAAAGAAAAGCGTTTTTCTCTCCATTACCATTCATGGCACCCAAGGTTAGAGAATCCTCTACCAAGAGGAAAGGGAAGGCAATAGCCGCCACCTCTGAATCTTGGGAGATGGAAAGATTCATCACCAAAGCCCACCAAGGCCACTTCTATGAAGTAGTGGCAGAGAAGAAAGTGATCACTGAGGTCCCTTTCAAACTCAAGAAGAATGAGTATCCAGAAATTTGAAGAGCATGCACAAAAGCCTATGCAGCCGCCTCAGCATGAGATCCCTGAGATACCTCAAGGGATGTACTTTTCTCCTCAAAGCTATTGGGATCAATGGCAAATTTCACTTGGAGAACTAAGCACTAATATGGAGCAATTGAGGATGGAGCATCAAGAGCATTCCATCACCATCAATGAAATAAGAGAAGACTAAAGAGCTGTTAGAGAAGATCAAAGGGCTATGAGGGAAGAACAACAAAGGCAAAGGAGTGACATTGAAGAGATCAAGCATCACATTGGATCCTCAAGGAGGAGCACTAGCCGCAATCATTAAAGGTGGACTTGTTCACTTTTACTTCCTTTTCCTTTTATTATTTTGCTGTTTCTGTTATGTTTTTTCTGTTCTCTTGTTCTAGTTGCATGATCATTTGTATTGATGTCTTAAAAGTTATAAAATATTCCATATATCTCTCACCTTACTTAAAAGAAAAATTTTATTTGAAAAGAATTGAGAGATACATGAATTTCAAGTTTAAAATTAGAGTAGTTCAATTATTTTGATATGGTGGCATTGCTTTTGTTTTCTAAATGTATGATTAAATAGTGCATATTTAAAGTTGGAATTTTAGAATGTTGGCTCTTGAAAGAATAAGGAAAAAGGAAAATTATGTGCAAAAGAAAAAGCTGATTCTTGAAGGAAGAAAAAGCATGTGCAAAAGAAAAAAAAATTATTATGCATGTGAAAAAAAATAATAAAAACAGAAAAATCCATTACTGCCCAAAAATGCAGGAAAAGGAAGGCAGATTGAAAAAGCCAATAACCCTTCAAACCTAAAAGCAAGGGTAAAAGGATCCAAGGCTTTGAGCGTTAATGGATAAGAGGGCCTAAAGGAATAAAATCCTTGCCTAAGCGGCTCAATCAAGCTGTCCCTAACCATGTGCTTGTGGTGTGAAGGTGTCAAGTGAAAAACTTGAGACTGAGCGATTAAAGTCGTGGTCCAAAGCAAAAAGAGTGTGCTTAAGAACTCTGGACACCTCTATCTAGGGATTTTAACAAAGCTGAATCATAATCTGAAAAGGTTCACCCAGTTAAAGTGTCTGTGGCATGAATGTATCCGGTGGTAATACTGGAAAACAAAGTGCTTACGGTCACGGCTAAGACTCTAAAAGGTATATTCAAGAATAAAAAAGAACTGAACTAGGAGAGTCAATAATATCATCTGGATTCTAAGTTTCTAAAGATGCCAACTATTCTGAGTTTCAATGGATAGTGAGATGCCAAAACTATTTAGAAGCAAAAAGCTACTAAGACCCGCTCATCTAATTGTAACTGAGCTTCATTGGAAACCTAGAAATTTATTGTATCTTAATTTTCTTTTTATCCTATTGTGTTTATAGTTGCTTCGGGACAAGCAACAGTTTAAGTTTGGTGTTATGATGAGCAGATATTTTATACTCTTTTTGGCATCATTTTCATATAGTTTTTAGTGTGTTTTCTTTAGTTTTTATTAAGTTTTTATAGGTTTTAGTGTTAAATTCATATTTTTGGATTCTACTATTAGTTTTTGTGTTTTTTGTACAATTTTAGGTGATTTCTGGCTGAAATGGAGGAGCTGGAGCAAAAGTCTGATTCAGAGACAAAAAAGCACTACATATGCTATACGGATCTGACCTCCTTACACTCGGAAGAGCTTTTTTGGAGCTACAGAAGTCCAAATAGAGCGTTCTCAATGGATATGAAAACACGACTTCCAGAGCTTTCTAGAAATTTATAATAGTCCATACTTTGCTTCAGATTAGAAGGCCCAAAGCTACCGTCCAACGCCAGCCTCCTACCCTCTTCCAGGCGTCCAGCACCCACAAAGCAGAGACCAGCATCCAAACACCCAAAGAGGACCCCCTAGCCAGAGTTTTATGCCCTAAGAGCCTCATAGCATGTGGATCTCATCAAATCTCAGCCCAAACACTCACCAAGTGGGCTCTAGAAGTGGATTTTAGCACTAAAAAGACTGTTTTTGTAAGAATCGAGACAAATTAATCGTCTAAGTAAGTAATTAATATTGCCCACATTAGGTTCCAAAAATTTAGAATGAGAATTTGAGGATTTAAATATGATTTTTGGACTCAGTAGATTTTTCTGCGAAAAAACTGAGAAAAATCGTGAACCGGCAGCCGAACCGGTCGAACAGGTTTAAGTCTGCCCAATACTGTGCGAGTAAAAGTGAAAACAGTATAAAAACCTTAGGAAAATATTTAATGTTGAAAACTGAGCGTTAATTTTAAAGGTTTGGCCCAAAGTTGGGCCAAACGGGTTAAAAACGCTAACAGAGTGGATCGGGCCCAAGTTGGGCCCAAGCCCAACATATATATAGGTTCATTTAATAAACCCTTCAGCTATAAACACATACACACAAAAGGTGAGTGGCTGAGAAGAAAAGGGAAAGGAAGAGAGAATAAGGACTATTCACCTACAACTTCAATCCGCGATATCTTGAGCTACGGTGCTCCAATTTGTGTGCCGTCAGCTGCTACGTGAAGCTCTCTTTGAGCCCGTTAGTTTCATCTAGCCAAAGAGGTATGAATCTCAAAAAATCCTGCCCAGTTTCGGTATTAAGAAATTCAAAAATATTAGATTTTAGTTTTGAGTGAATTTTTGTGTTTTGATTGATTAGGTGGTCTCTAAGGTTGGGCTATTGGTGATTTGTACCCCAAACACTATAAAAAAAAGGTAGGGAAACTCTTGACCTTGTGAATTTGTGTATTTAGAAACCCTAGGTGTTGATTTATGGTAATTTATATGGTTTTAGTTAAGTTCTTGCACTTGTTGGAGTTGATTTGGAGCTTTGAAGGTAAGATTGGTGGTTGGTTGGTGATTGAAAGCTTGCTTGTGCCCAATTGGGGTTTTGGTACATATTGGGAATCGGCCAAGGTATGGTTTCATTTTTCTATATATAATATATAATATTTCTGGACACTTAGGCTAGTGACCCATAGGGTAAGGTTGAATTAAATTGGTTGTTGGATTGTTGAATGATGATTTATGATGAATTATAATGGATTGATGATTTTGACTATGTTGATGAATTATAATGTTGAATTTGATAAATATGGTGAAAAATATTTAGATTGAGATGAAATGAGATTGAATATGATGCTTGGTATTGAAAGATTTATGATTGATGGATGTGTTGGTGGAGGATTGTTTGTAATGTTATATATTTGATAATTGAGGTTGAGAATAATGAAGTGTAAAGGAAAATTTAGTATGAATGGTGGAATGTGATACAAAAGGTTAGATGTTGATTTAAATTGGAGTTTGGAAGGGTTTTGGTTTGATTTTGGTTGAGGATTGTGGAAAATTGAGACTTTGTGAACTTTTGGTAAAACTAGAATTTTGGTGAACTTCCATGCATCATATCTTGAGCTACCGTGCTTGAAATTCAATGTATTTTATACCAAATTAAAGAAAATTGAACAAGCTTTAAAATGGTTTAAATTTTATGGAAATCCGAATTTGGTAGAAAAAGATAAGATTGTGGAAAGTTTGGTGTCAAAATCTGAAATTCAGCAATGTTGCAGAATTTTTTTATTTCTGGGTTGTTCGCGCACGCACAGCCTTGTGCGCACGCACACCCCTATGATTTTCCGACCCTGTGTGAACGTACAAACTTGTGCGTACGCACACACAGGGGAAGGCCTTCGGTTGAGAGCGCTAGCACAACCTGTGCGCGCATATAACCAAGGAAGTTTTACAACCTGTGCGCACGCATGGCCCTGTGCGCACGCACACGTTGGAAGGAGCATTCTGTTGAGGGCATTTTCTCGCCTTGTGCGAGTGAACAGTCTAGAAAATTTTACACTTGTGCGTACGCACAGCTCTATGCGTACGCACAGTTTTGATAATCCCCCTAGGCATGCGCATGCACACCCCTGTGCGTATGCACATGCCCTGTTTCTCAAACTAAATTCTTGTTTTTAACTGTTTCACCTTCTCAAAAAGGTTGTACTCTTCTGTGACACCATTTTAAGACTCGTTGGCTTATTTTCTGGTATTAAAACATGGGAAAGGTCCTAAGAGATTTAATTTGGTATTATTTTGAAAAGTTAGAGAACAGAGGCTTAGGTTTCTGGTGTGCTGAGGATGAGTTCACAAGAGTGAGAGGGAAGAATGGTATATGGATTGAGAACTGATGAACTGATGAGTTTGGAATGAAAGTGTTGATTTGACAGTAGTTGAGATGAGTCGAGGACTCGGAATGGGATGATGGATCCATGATATACTGAAAAAAAAATGTTTTCTAAGAACCACTGAATTACTATTTATGCTGAGAAATTATGAGATGTTATGTGCCTGGCAGGGACGGTGGTTGGATCCCTTTTGTCGATGTTACGGCGACAGCATAAGGGCGGTGCCTAGTCCTGCTTACGTTGAGATCTGAGGTCTGTGGCAGGGTATCCCGCTCGCATTCTTTCAGAATCACAAGAGTGTGGCACTATATCCCTGGACCGTGGGCCGGGGCACGATATCCCTAGGGGGTACCCATTGTATTCGTGACCGAAAGGCAACATCCCGAGGGGATGTGTCGGGTTGGCAGTTGAACCGACAATGTGATATCATGGCCAATAGGATAGGCATTCATCATATGCATCTTCTATCTGTTTGTTTGCTTTGCCGACTTGTAATTGCTTGCCTAATTGTATAACATGCCTAATTGCGTACTTGAATTACTTGCCATATATGTCTATACATGTGTTTTACTTGCATTGTAATTAATTATGCTTTCTATTGGAATTGAGGAGGTTCGAAAGGCGGTGGCAACGGGATCGCATGGAGGATAGGTTGGTGAAGGCTGTGGGACAGCGAAGAACTGTTAGCATAGAAAATCCTTTAAGACAGACTACCCCTTTTATTATGTTCTAGTTTTAATTGATGCTCTACTGTTTTAGTTATGCTTTAAGATGAATCTTGTGATGGATATGAAGTTCTATGATTGCCTCTAGCGTCTCGGGGTCATATATCTTACTTCACTAGGCACTGTTACCATACTGAGAACCTCCGGTTCTCATACTATATTTTTGTTGTTATTTTTCGGATGCAGGTCGCAACCCACCTCGGTGAGTTGCTTTGGTGGTCACAGAGCGGAGGATCTCTATCTGTTTTGGAGTCTTTTTGCTTATTTTGTATTTATCTCTCATCTTTTGTATTTTACTTTTGCCTAGAGGCTCATTTTGAGAGAAAAACTTGTGTAAGCTATTTTTAACTATAAGAATTCTGTATGGTCTGTATATAGCTAGCCGGTTTAAACTCCACAAACCGTGGCTAGATCCTTATTTTATTATACTCTTATATTTTTTTATATTGTATCTCTTTCTTGTGCGTTAAACTAGTAGTTTTGTGTGTACATTTTGAGCTTTTCAAATCCTATTTTTGAGCTATATCCTTCGTCGGGCCTCTAGACTATATTAGTTCTTTTTATATGTTATATGTATAAGCTTTAGACTTGTCATAACCTCTGATTAACCTTTTTTTTACGACGCGAGGTAAAGCTTAGGATAATTAGGGTGTTACATTTAGTGGTATCAGAGCAGTTCATCCTCGTGAGCCTGAGGGATGGACCGATTGTGCTTCATTGCATACTCTGGGTCATTTTTCTTTCACGCTATTTAGGTTATTTACTTGTTATTTCATAGCATGCTTATTTGTGATTGCTTTTATGGGATAATTGAAGCACTAGGCTTTTGATATTGAGACTGATCTCCTTGATATTGATTGTTTGGTGTAGACAGGAACCCTAATGGCCACTCGCGGACGAGGTCGTACACGTTCACGAGAGAGTAGAAATGAGCAACCGGCCGATAACCATGCCGAATTTATGGCGACAATAGCGAATCTTACGAACACCATGGAAGCTAATACTGTTGTGACTCTGCAAGCCGTGCAGAGGTTAGGCCAATCAGCTGGAAATGTAAACGGGAATAGCGAAGGAAATACGAATGATAATGCTTAGGAAAATGGCGATAATATGGGAGGTGCTCTAATGACCTTGGCTACTTTTCTCAAGGTTCGTCCGCCAAGTTTCAGAGGATCAACCAACCCTAAAGAAGCAAACAATTGGTTTCAAGCCATAGAGAACGCGCTGTAAGCACAGCATGTCCCGAATAACCAATATGTGGAGTTTGCCGCTTATCAGCTTTCGGGAGAGGCTCAGCAGTGGTGGCAAGAAGAATGCCGCTTGCTACAACTTCAGAATGCCGATATCCCTTGGGATGTATTCCAAATGGCTTTTTATAAGAAGTACTTTCCTGAATCTGCTAGGGAGGCGAAGAAGATGGAGCTTATGCAGCTGAAGCAAGGTTCTTTGTCTATAACGGACTATACTAGCCGATTTGAGGAGCTTTGTAGGTTCTCTAGAGTGTGTCAGGGTGCCCCGAAAACCTATGAAAGTTGGAAGTGTATTAAGTATCAAAGGAGCTTGAAGGATAATATTATGACTGCTGTGGCTACTTTGGAGATTCGGATCTTCTCCGATCTTATGAATAAGGCGAGAGTTATTGAGGAATATGTAAAGATGATGGCTTCATCAAGAGATACTCGTGGGGAGAACAACGATCGTGGGCGTGAAAAGCATTTTCAACACCAATGAGAGGTAAGCGTGTTATTGGTGCCAAAGCTATAACTTCATGGTGTGATGTTGTAACCCAACACTTGTTCGTAACTTAGTGTGGTGAACTTATAGCTAAGGGTATTAGGTTTAGCGTCAGGCCTATAATCCAATGTACTTGTGCTGCATAAAGTATTGCCGCTAGAGCCGACGAAACTTAGGGACGTTTTGGTTGGCATGGGCAAGTGATCCAATTCTTAAAGACTAACGAATCAGAGTAACGCTGTAGAAGCACGATAATCTTAATGACGGTGTGAGATTTTATACGAATGAGAGTACCAAAACTTTCTTGTGAATAAATCTATCTTTTCCCTTGTAAATTGCATTAGAGTTCTTTATTTTGGAAATCCCTCTTGATGAATGAATTGAACCTTGCCCAATCCTACTCCTTGTTTGTACATATCCTTACATAAACCTTGTACTCCTTGATGTCAACCTGAAGGTGTATTGTTGGGTTGAATCACCTTTATTGAAATGCCCCTAATCCTTTTAAAATTAGTGCAAACATATTTTTTATTCAAGTTGCCTCATTTTTCCTACCAAGCATTCTTAACTCAGAATTCCTTTTGAGGTGCATTTTCTCATTTTTTCCAACCTTGTCTGATCACAACATAATATGTCTTTTCGACTTCTTATAAATGCCATTTGGAATTGTTTACTCTCCTTTAAGCTTGGTATTCCTTCAATTAACTTGAGCTCATTTCAACATTGCATTCAATCCTTAGACACAGCCATTGATATGTTAGTTCCCTTAGGACCCAAATTATGAACACGAAGAATGAAATCGGCGGGCATGCGACCTTCGAGAAGTGGTGAAGCTTCGTTTTGCAAATAGTGTTACTGATGACTAAGTCGACACAAAGTGCTCGTGTTAATTGAATCTTATGAACCAGTTAGGATCTACGTTAACACTACGTTGGAAATCTCGGAGTGCATTTCAATATAATATTAGGATGTAATTACTAAAGGACTGCGATTTTAAGCTAAGCTATCACCCAGGAATTTCCACATTTGACCTTGGTTTAAACATGTAGATTAAACGCCTACAGAAGCTCAAGAACTCATTGACATGGTTGCAAATAACCAGTTCATGTACACTTCTGAAAGGAATCCTGTGAGTAATGGGACGCCTATGCGGAGGATCTCTATCTGTTTTGGAGTCTTTTTGCTTATTTTGTATTTATCTCTCATCTTTTGTATTTTACTTTTTCCTAGAGGCTCATTTTGAGAGAAAAACTTGTGTAAGCTATTTTTAACTATAAGAATTCTGTATGGTCAGTATATAGCTAGCCGGTTTAAACTCCACAAACCGTGGCTAGATCCTTATTTTATTATACTCTTATATTTTTTTATATTGTACTTGTGCGTTATGCGTTAAACTAGTAGTTTTGTGTGTACATTTTGAGCTTTTCAAATCCTATTTTTGAGCTATATCCTTCGTCGGGCCTCTATTAGTTCTTAGAGGTATTTATTATTTATATCCGGAGGAGGCATCTACCAGATCGTTGATGCTTGGGAGTGGATAAGGGTCTTTTGGGCAGGCTTTGTTGAGATCTGTGTAGTCGGTGCACATTCGCCACTTCCCGTTTGCTTTTTTCACCAATTAGCTAACAAATTGTATCCGGAATATGCATGCATAAACGAGAGGTATTTATATCCGGAGGAGGCATCTACCAGATCGTTGATGCTTGGGAGTGGATAAGGGTCTTTTGGGCAGGCTTTGTTGAGATCTGTGTAGTCGGTGCACATTCGCCACTTCCCGTTTGCTTTTTTCACCAAGACGACATTAGCTAACCACAGTAGGTACTTGACTTCTCTTATGAATCCTGCCTCCAGTAGAGCTTGTACCTGCTCTTCCACAGCTTGGGATCTTTCGGGTCCGAGCTTTCTACGCCTCTGTTGTACTGGCCGAGATCCAGGGTAGACTGCTAGCTTATGACACATTAACTTGGGGTCTATGCCTGGCATGTCTGCAGCCTTCCATGCAAAGAGGTCGACGTTATCTCGTAAAAACTGTATGAGTGTTTCTTTTATGTCTTCTTTTAGAGTCGTGCCAATATTGGTTGTTTTGACCGAGGTGTCTTGATGAGCGGATAATTTATACGCTTTTTGGCATTGTTTTTACATAGTTTTCAGTATAATTTAGTTAGTTTTTAATATATTTTTATTAGTTTTTAAATAAAAATCACATTTCTAGACTTTACTATGAGTTTGTATGTTTTTCTATGATTTCATGTATTTTCTGGCTGAAATTGAGGGACTTGAGCAAAAATCAGATTCAGAGGTTGTAGAAGGACTGTAGATGCTGCTAGATTCTGACCTCCCTGCACTCAAAGTGGATTTTCTGGCGCTACAGAACTCCAAATGGTGCTCTCTCAATTGCGTTGGAAAGTAGGCATCCAGGGCTTTCCAGAAATATATAATAGTCCATACTTTGCTCGAGTTTAGACGATGCAAACTGGCGTTCAACGCCAGTTCCATGCTGTATTCTAGAGTTAAACGCCAGAAACAGGTTGCAAAGTGGAGTTAAAGGGCAAAAACAGGTTACAAACTGGCGTTCAACACCAAGACAAGCCTCTACACGTGTAAAGCTCAATGCTCAGCCCAAGCACACACCAAGTGGGCCCCGAAAGTAGATTTCTGCATCATTTACTCATTTCTGTAAACCCTAGTAACTAGTTTAGCATAAATAGGACTTTTTACTATTGTATTTACATCTTTGGATTATCTTTTGATCCTTTGATCACGTTTAGGGGGCTGGCCATTCGGCCATGCCTGGACCTTATCACTTATGTATTTTCCATGGTAGAGTTTCTACACTCCATAGATTAAGGTGTGGATCTCTGCTGTTCCTCATGAATTAATACAAAGTACTATTGTTTTTCTATTCAATTCAAGCTTATTCCTTCTCTAA
>NC_029789.2:109413213-109424411 GCF_000816755.2 Arachis ipaensis
AGGATCTGGGAAGGGATGGCTGTGACGAGCTTCAAACTCGCGAGTGCTGGGCGTAGTGACAGACGCAAAAGGATAGTAAATCCTATTCCAGTATGATCGAGAACCGACAGATGATTAGCCATGCAGTGACAGTGCATTGGACCATTTTCACAGAGAGGATGGGATGTAGCCATTGACAACGGTGATGCCCTACATAAAGCTTGCCATGGAAAGGAGTAGGAATGATTGGATGAAGACAGCAGGAAAGCATAGGTTCAGAAGAACGAAAGGCATCTCTATACGCTTATCTGAAATTCTCACTAATGAATTACATAAGTATCTCTATCCTAGTTTATATTTCAATTATGTTTTAATTATCAAATCTCCATAACTATCTGAATCCGCCTGACTGAGATTTACAAGGTGACCATAGTTTACTTCAAGCCGACAATCTCCGTGGGATTGACCCTTACTCACGTAAGGTTTATTACTTGGACGACCCAGTGCACTTGCTGGTTAGTTGTGCGGAAATGTGACAAAGTGTGATTCACATTTGAGAGCACCAAGCCATTGGCACCATTGTTGAAGATCACGATTTCGCATACCAAGTTTTTGGCGCCGTTGCCGGGGATTGTTCGAGTTTGGACAACTGACGGTTCATCTTGTTGCTCAGATTAGGTAATTTTATTTTAATTTTAAGCTTTTTATTTCCTATTTTCGAAAAATACAAAAAAATTATTTTCCTCTTTTTCGTTTTTCCCAATTAGTTTTCGAAAAATAAAAAAATTTATAAAATCATAAAATCAAAAATATTTTTGTGTTTCTTGTTTGAGTCTAGAGTCAAGTTTTAAGTTTGGTGTCAATTGCATCTTTTTAATTTTCTAAAAAAGTTATTTTTGAAAATTTCATGCATTGCATTCTTCATGATCTTCAAGTCGTTCTTGGCCAGTCTTCTTGTTTGATCTTCATATTTTCTTGTTTTGTGCCTTTCCTTGTTTTTCATATGCATTCTTGAATTATTAATGTCTAAAGAATAAAAATTTTTAAGTTTGGTGTCTTTCATGTTTTCTTTTCTTGAAAATTTTTCAAAAATAAGTCTTGATGTTCATCTTGACATTCAAAGTGTTCTTGGTGTTCATCTTGACATTCAAAGTATTCTTGCATGCATCATGTGTTTTGATCCAAAATTTTCATGCATTGAGTCTTTTTGATGTTTTTCTCTTTCTTTATTAAAATTCAAAAATCAAAAAAATATCTTTCCCTTTTTCACTCATAAATTTTCAAAAATTTGAGTTGACTTTTTCAAAACTTTTTAAAATTTAGTTGTTTCTTATGAGTCAAATCAAATTTTCAATTTAAAAATTCTATCTTTTACAAATCTTTTTCAAAAATCAAATCTTTTTCAATTTTTCTTTCATATTTTCGAAAATTTCAAATTAATTTTCAAGATCTTTTTCTTATTTTTATTCCATATTTTCGAATTCAATGCTAACAATTAATGTGATTGATTCAAAAATATTAAGTTTGTTACTTGCCTAATAAGAAAGGTTCAATCTTTAAATTTTAAAATCAAATCTTTTTGTTTCTTGTTAGTCAAGTAATCAACTTTAATTTTCAAAATCAAATCTTTTTAAAATTCTTTTTCAAATCTTTTTCAAATTAAATTTCAATCACATCTTTTTCAAAATTTAATTTCAAAATCTTTTCTAACTTTTTATCTTTTCAAATTTGATTTTCAAATCTTTTTCAATTAACCACTTTACTTTTTATTTGATTCTTATCTTTTTCAAATCTACCTAACTAACTCACTCTCTAATTTTCGAAAATCCCTTCCCTCTTTCTCAAATTTCCATTTTAATTAACTAATTGTTTTTGTTTCAATTTAATTTGGTTTCAATTTTAATTTTCAAATTTTAACTTTAATTTTAAAATATTTTTATTTTATTTTATTTAAATTTTCGAACTCTTCTCTTCCTCACCTCCTTCTATTTATTTATTCATCTACTAACACTTCTCCTCCACCCAAAAATTCGAACCCCATCCCCCTCTCTTTGTTCGAATTTTTCCTCTTCTCCTTCTTACATTCTTCTATTCTTATACTTGCATAAGGAATCTCTATACTGTGACATAGAGGATTTCATATTATCTTTTGTGTTCTCTTCTTTTTCATATGAGCAGGAACAAGGATAAGAACATTCTTGTTGAAGCCGATCCTGAACCTAAAAGGACTCTGAAGAGGAAGCTAAGGAAAGCTAAAGCTCAACTCTCTGGAGAAAATCTGACAGAAATTTTCGAAAAGGAAGGAGACATGGCCGAAAATAATAACAATGCAAGGAAGATGCTTGGTTACTTTACTGCACCAAATTCCAATTTACATGGAAGAAGCATCTCAATCCCTGCCATTGGAGCAAACAATTTTGAGCTTAAACCTCAATTAGTTTCTCTGATGCAACAGAACTGCAAGTTTCATGGACTTCCATCCGAAGATCCTTTTTAGTTCTTAACTAAATTCTTGCAGATCTGTGATACTGTTAAGACCAATGGGGTTGATCCCGGGGTCTACAGGCTTATGCTTTTTCCGTTTGCTGTAAGAGACATAGCTACAGTATGGTTGGACTCTCAACCTAAAGATAACCTGAACTCTTGGGATAAGTTGGTCACGGCTTTCTTAGCCAAGTTCTTTCCTCCTCAAAAGCTTAGCAAGCTTAGAGTGGATGTTCAAACCTTCAAACAAAAAGAAGGTGAGTCCCTCTATGAAGCTTGGGAAAGATACAAGGAACTGACCCAAAAGTGTCCTTTTGACATGCTTTCAGAATGGACCATCCTGGATATATTCTATGATGGTCTGTCTAAGCTATCAAAAATGTCATTGGACCACTCTGCAAGTGGATCCATTCACCTTAAGAAAACGCCTACAGAAGCTCAAGAACTCATTGACATGGTTGCAAATAACCAGTTCATGTACACTTCTGAAAGGAATCCTGTGAGTAATGGGACGCCTATGCGGAGGATCTCTATCTGTTTTGGAGTCTTTTTGCTTATTTTGTATTTATCTCTCATCTTTTGTATTTTACTTTTTCCTAGAGGCTCATTTTGAGAGAAAAACTTGTGTAAGCTATTTTTAACTATCAGAATTCTGTATGGTCAGTATATAGCTAGCCGGTTTAAACTCCACAAACCGTGGCTAGATCCTTATTTTATTATACTCTTATATTTTTTTATATTGTATCTCTTTCTTGTGTGTTAAACTAGTAGTTTCGTGTGTACATTTTGAGCTTTTCAAATCCTATTTTTGGGTTATATCCTTCGTCGGGCTTCTAGACTATATTAGTTCTTTTTATATGTTATATGTATAAGCTTTAGACTTGTCATAACCTCTGATTAACCTTTTCTTTACGACGCAAGGTAAAGCTTAGGATAATTAGGGTGTTACATTTAGTGGTATCAGAGAGGTTCGTTATCGTGAGCCTGAGGGATGGACCGATTGTGCTTCATTGCATACTCTGGGTCATTTTTCTTTCACGCTATTTAGGTTATTTACTTGTTATTTCATAGCATGCTTATTTGTGATTGCTTTTATGGGATAATTGAAGCACTAGGCTTTTGATATTGAGACTGATCTCCTTGATATTGATTGTTTGGTGTAGACAGGAACCCTAATGGCCACTCGCGGACGAGGTCGTACACGTTCACGAGAGAGTAGAAATGAGCAACCGGCCGATAACCATGCCGAATTTATGGCGACAATAGCGAATCTTACGAACACCATGGAAGCTAATACTGTTGTGACTCTGCAAGCCGTGCAGAGGTTAGGCCAATCAGCTGGAAATGTAAACGGGAATAGCGAAGGAAATACGAATGATAATGCTTAGGAAAATGGCGATAATATGGGAGGTGCTCTAATGACCTTGGCTACTTTTCTCAAGGTTCGTCCGCCAAGTTTCAGAGGATCAACCAACCCTAAAGAAGCAAACAATTGGTTTCAAGCCATAGAGAACGCGCTGTAAGCACAGCATGTCCCGAATAACCAATATGTGGAGTTTGCCGCTTATCAGCTTTCGGGAGAGGCTCAGCAGTGGTGGCAAGAAGAATGCCGCTTGCTACAACTTCAGAATGCCGATATCCCTTGGGATGTATTCCAAATGGCTTTTTATAAGAAGTACTTTCCTGAATCTGCTAGGGAGGCGAAGAAGATGGAGCTTATGCAGCTGAAGCAAGGTTCTTTGTCTATAACGGACTATACTAGCCGATTTGAGGAGCTTTGTAGGTTCTCTAGAGTGTGTCAGGGTGCCCCGAAAACCTATGAAAGTTGGAAGTGTATTAAGTATCAAAGGAGCTTGAAGGATAATATTATGACTGCTGTGGCTACTTTGGAGATTCGGATCTTCTCCGATCTTATGAATAAGGCGAGAGTTATTGAGGAATATGTAAAGATGATGGCTTCATCAAGAGATACTCGTGGGGAGAACAACGATCGTGGGCGTGAAAAGCATTTTCAACACCAATGAGAGGTAAGCGTGTTATTGGTGCCAAAGCTATAACTTCATGGTGTGATGTTGTAACCCAACACTTGTTCGTAACTTAGTGTGGTGAACTTATAGCTAAGGGTATTAGGTTTAGCGTCAGGCCTATAATCCAATGTACTTGTGCTGCATAAAGTATTGCCGCTAGAGCCGACGAAACTTAGGGACGTTTTGGTTGGCATGGGCAAGTGATCCAATTCTTAAAGACTAACGAATCAGAGTAACGCTGTAGAAGCACGATAATCTTAATGACGGTGTGAGATTTTATACGAATGAGAGTACCAAAACTTTCTTGTGAATAAATCTATCTTTTCCCTTGTAAATTGCATTAGAGTTCTTTATTTTGGAAATCCCTCTTGATGAATGAATTGAACCTTGCCCAATCCTACTCCTTGTTTGTACATATCCTTACATAAACCTTGTACTCCTTGATGTCAACCTGAAGGTGTATTGTTGGGTTGAATCACCTTTATTGAAATGCCCCTAATCCTTTTAAAATTAGTGCAAACATATTTTTTATTCAAGTTGCCTCATTTTTCCTACCAAGCATTCTTAACTCAGAATTCCTTTTGAGGTGCATTTTCTCATTTTTTCCAACCTTGTCTGATCACAACATAATATGTCTTTTCGACTTCTTATAAATGCCATTTGGAATTGTTTACTCTCCTTTAAGCTTGGTATTCCTTCAATTAACTTGAGCTCATTTCAACATTGCATTCAATCCTTAGACACAGCCATTGATATGTTAGTTCCCTTAGGACCCAAATTATGAACACGAAGAATGAAATCGGCGGGCATGCGACCTTCGAGAAGTGGTGAAGCTTCGTTTTGCAAATAGTGTTACTGATGACTAAGTCGACACAAAGTGCTCGTGTTAATTGAATCTTATGAACCAGTTAGGATCTACGTTAACACTACGTTGGAAATCTCGGAGTGCATTTCAATATAATATTAGGATGTAATTACTAAAGGACTGCGATTTTAAGCTAAGCTATCACCCAGGAATTTCCACATTTGACCTTGGTTTAAACATGTAGATTATACGGTGGTTAATATAAAATTCGGTACAAGTTGAATTATAGAGTGCAGAGGTACGTAGAAAAGGGGAAAAATAAGTGAGAATACATCTAGGCTTGAATTTTCGGTTAGTTTAGCATTTGATTTTAGTTATGATAAGTAAAACTCATTAGTTGTTTGGTATGATTCAAGGAGGTTGAACTGTATATATTGCTAAAATTGTAAATGGATTGAATGATTAGATACGAGATAAAAGGATATGATGATATTATGGATCTTGGAATTTTGTCAAATGAGTAAAGAAAATGGAGAATAGAATGTGTTCCGAGGGTTACCTGAAACTGTAGGTCGATCTCAGATGAGATCTTCTGTTCTGGTCGGAGATGACGTGTCTGGTTGATGGGTGACGACCGGAGCTGTCGTGTCCGACTTGTTGGACTGGCTGCACTGTTGATCCTTGGTCACCGGAGGGTGG
Organism: Arachis ipaensis; assembly: GCF_000816755.2. Lineage (NCBI taxonomy): Eukaryota > Viridiplantae > Streptophyta > Magnoliopsida > Fabales > Fabaceae > Arachis > Arachis ipaensis. Next base: position 109,419,208 of record NC_029789.2, read on the forward strand.
GGGGTACCTACAAGAGACTCCGATGCTTAAGTTAGCATGGGTATTAAACATGTTTTTTAGTAGAATCAGAGTATGAGTTATACTTGGGTGCTCCAGTGTATTTATAATGGTGTAGAGTGACCCTTTTTAGATAAGATAAGTTTAGTTATCCTATCTTATCTTATCTTTGAGTTGAGGTCAGCTTATCTTCAAGGGAACTGCCCTTATCTCTATAGGCTTGGACTACCTTTGGATTTGGGTCGTGCTCCTCTATTTGGGCCCCTTACTGGGCTTTCCTGTCGATTTGACCGAACTCTTTGAGAAGAGGTCGGATAGCCTGACCTGAAGAGGTCGGTTGCTTTGTTACTGAACATCACGGATCGGATATCTCGACCCAGGGTGTGAACAGTGCCCCTGCTTGAGCTCGGTCTTCTGTTTTGAGGTCGAGTCCTTGACTTTGATCCTTCTCTAGTGAAGCCGAACTCAAGCATTTGTCGATTTCTTTCCTTGTAGAAATTTTTTGAATGTGGAACGTTTTCCTCTGAAAGCGCACACTTTTATATCAGCGCTCTGTTATTGGGAACGTGCGAGGGTTTAATACCTTCATTAATTGGTATTGATTGCCCTATTTCCCTTGGCTTTTATTTTGAATTTTTGCAATCAGAAACGGTTTCTCTCCTTCATTTTTCTTTTTAACTTCTCCATTCGTTCTCTCGCTTTTTTGTTTTTCGCCTACATTTTGCCTTTTTTGCGTTGCGGCGTCATTCAGCGATTTTGCCGGCGATTCCGTCTTTCCATCTTCAACCTCCCTCGAAGCTTCTTCATTTGTTCAGGTTGGTTTTTCTTTCTTTGTGGCTCTTTCGTCGTTTTTGCCTTCGATTTTTGATAGGGTTTCGATTTTCTCTTGAAGTCTGAATCTGTGTGCCTGCTTGTTTACTGCTTAAGAGTATTCTTTTTGCTTTTGAAATGGTCCCTTTGCATTCCTGGGGCTCACACTGCTTGTTTTCTTTGAAAGATTGTTCCTTTTGTCATGCTGATAGCTTCTATTGATGAATTCTGTCATTTTGTTTTTTCTGGGGGTTTTTTATTTTCTTGGAAAAGGTGGCGTCTTTGATGACTTTTTCTTTCATATGCTTTGCCATTGTGTTTGTTGATAAGCTAAGACTGTGAATTTGGAATATAGCTATTTTGGTTTTATCTGATTTGTAGCTTTCTAGGATGCATGTTGCTTTCTTTTTCACTTTAAAGAGTTAGCTTTGTAGGTTTTTCCTGAATCCTTGTTCCCTGACTGCCTCCAAAGGACGCCCCTGGACCTTCTTTGCGGGTTCTGGAGTTTTCCTTTTGTTGTTTGTGTCGTCTGAATCGTATTAGCCGAGTTGTTTTGTCCTTCGTCCGAGATGTTTTTTAGTAATCCGATCTTCTTTTCTTGTTGTAGGATTAGTTGGCCTCATGTCTTCTCGCAAAAATATTGTTGAGACGTCTTCCCAAGTTCCAGAGGGCATGGCGGATTGGGTGGATTCTATGGTTTTATTGTGTGTTTCTTTGGTTGACTCTGAGTTTTGTCAGCAACTTAGACAATTTCATAAGATATGTGGTAGTGGTGGTGATGAAAAGAACTATGAATTTGTATCTCCGAGTTCTGAGGAGAAGGTCTGTTTCTCTACTCAGATTGTCGGAGAGCGCCCTTTTCTCTACGCCTATGACTTCTTTTTTAGTCAAATGAGTATTACTCTTCCTTTCACTGATTTGAGACCAACCTGTTATGGTCATGTAATGTTGCTCCTTCCCAACTTCACCCCAATTCCTGGGGTTTCATAAAGATTTTTCAATTGTTGTGTCATGGATTTGGTATTCCTGCTTCACAATCTCTTTTCTTCTATCTCTTTGTTTTGACAAAGCCTAGGGTAGTAAAGAAGAAAGCTGCTTGGGTTTCTTTCCGAGCTTCCCAGGGAAAGAAGGTCTTCTCCATATTTGATGAATCTTTTCGTGATTTTAAAAATTACTTTTTCAAGGTTCGAGCTGTTGAAGGAGCTCGCCCCTTTTTTCTGGATGAAAATGACGAGCCCGCCTTTCCCTTGGAATGGCAAAAGGATGTGAGAGTATCTAGATATACATGGGAAATGTTGGATGGGGCTAAGCAAGCTTTTGTGACTGTCTTGGAAGAACACTGGGGTCAGCCTCCCCATCTGGACACAAATAAATTTTTAACCAATCCCTCTCTCCTCCAAACTGAGCTGGGTAGTTATCTTTTTGATTTTCCTCTATTGTCTGCTCCTGTATTATTCGCAAACTCTTTTCTGATTTGTGACTTGATTCCTTACTGTTGTGTTTTACTTGCAGAGATGATTAAGAGTAATGAATCTATGAAGGACTTCAAAAGGGTGAGGAAAGCTACCGCAGCCCAAAACATCTCGGCCAAGGCGGCCGGGGAGGGATCATCCTAGGCCCAGTCAAAGCCGGCCGTTCCGAGCTCACCTGGGGCGAGGAAGGTAATCCCGACTCCCCGGGTTTGTTTGGTTGATCCTCCTCAAGCCTCTGTTGCCACTTCTGGTGCTCCTCCCAACAAAAAGCAAAAAACAATTGAGCCATTCAACCTTGATGCCCCTGATTTGATGCGGTCGAGTTCATAGATCAGCAGATCGATCGTTACGGTGCCCTCCCTATGGATAATGTATCACTCCTTCGCCATTTGGACTTTATAACTCGGAGTAGTGTTAAGATGGCGCACATGGGAGCTGCCTTGTACCGAACTGTCCAAAATCTTCCTCTTCATGCCACCAAAGCCTTCATGGAGGAGGCTAAACAGGAGTTTGATCGGATAAAGGGATTGAAGGAGGAGCTCGAAGTGAAAGTAACCAAACTGGAGAAGGAGATGGAGACGAGAAGGCTAGCTCTCTTGCCATGGAGGCTTCTGTGAGGTTGGCCGAGGACACGGCATTGAGGCATAAAGACAGCTATGTTACATCCTATCGGGATGTAATGCGTCTGAGGGAGGAGTTGGAGTCTGCCTGAGCTGATTACTCCGAGTTCCAGGGTCATCTTGTCGGCAGCGTGAATGCTACTTATGAGAACCTGAAGGAGCAGGTTCGAATCTGGCTCCCGAGGTCAACTTTTCTCTCTTCAGCCTGGACAATGTTGTGAGGGATGGTAAGATTGTCCCTGACGACCCAGATGATGATGATGTCGAACCTCCCCCTGCGCCTGCCGCCAAAGTGTCAACTTCTGCAGTTCCTTCAGTTGAGGTCGGTCATCCCGTATCCGATCCGGACTGTCAAATCCTGAATCGGGATGATGGGACCGTGGATGCTGTGCCCATTCAGACTCGCCCTCCTTCTCCCCGTGCTGATGCTACCGGGAAGGCTTCTAATGTTTAACTGAACTTTTTTATCTTGATTGTGTAGATAGCCCGGCTTGTGGGCTTTTAAACTCTTTATTTTATAAATTTTATTTTGCTGATTGTTGACACTTGTTTAGTTGCTTGTTTAGCAACTTTAGGCTGAAAAAACAAAAAATAGCTTCCATGTTCTTGGGGCTGATTTGGGTAGCCCTTTTGTTTTTATCACAACTTCGCGCCTTTAGTATCATGTCGATCTTTATCTCGTCTAGGTACTTCTTCTAGGCTTTTGGTATTGCTTGGAGCCTTGTCGCTCGATCTCTTTGAGTGGCTTTTGTGCTTGTGGCTTTGATTCCTTTTGAGGCAACAAACAAAAATCCTGTTTTGTTTAGACTTTTTGTGAGGTCTCTGCCAAGTATTACTTTTTGTTGCCTTCGCACTTTATATGGATCGACTTCGTCATGTCGGGACCTTCTAAGTTACTTTTGTAATCCTCTTTTTTGGAATTTGTTCAGGTCTCTGTCAGGGATTACGTTTATAACTTTTATGTTTTGGGCCGACTTCGTCATGTCGGATCAAGTTATTTTGTAATCCTCTTTCTTGGACTTTGTTCAAGTCTCTTTCAGGGATTACTTCTATAACTTTATGTTTTGGGCCGACTTCGTCATATCGGGCCCTTCTAAGTTACTTTTGTAATCCTCTTTCTTAGACCTTGTTCAGGTCTCTTTCAGGGATTACTTCTATAACTTTATGATTTGGGCCGACTTTGTCATGTCGGGCCCTTCTAAGTTACTTTTGTAATCCTCTTTCTTGGACCTTGTTCAGGTCTCTTTCAGGGATTACTTCTATAACTTTATGTATTGGGCCGACTTCGTCATGTCGGGCCCTTCTAAGTTACTTTTGTAATCCTCTTTCTTGGACCTTGTTCAGGTCTCTTTCAGGGATTACTTCTATAACTTTATGTTTTGGGCCGACTTCGTCATGTCGAGCCCTTCTAAGTTAAAGTAATCCTCTTTTATAGGGTTGGCCAGACCTCTTTCCAGGGTTTACCTATAACTTGGTTTGACTTGGTCCGACTTCTTAACGTCGGCCAGTCTTTTAAGATATTATTTAGCAATCCATCAGGACCTCGTCAGGTCCTTTCTCCGGATCACTTTCGATAACTTCTTGCATTATTCTATTTTCATCTTTTCCGATTTGTAGAAGGTGGGTTAAATCCTCGTTTAGTCGACCTTTAGATGAATTTGGTTTTCATCTTTGTTGGTCTTTATCGTGATCGTGCAGTTTTGTTTTTCACTTTCTGCCAATCTGTCGCTTTATAATTGGACGATGAATGTTTCAGATTAATGCGTCTTGAAGACTTTGAAGAACGTCTAATATATTTTATTTAAAAAAAATGAAAATATGTACATATAGAGTTTTTATCCTTTTGAGTCGGACAATTTCTGGATCTCAACTTGGTGCCTCATTAAAAAACCTTTTCAGGAAAAAGAGTGCATCCTATGATGAGATCTTTTACCTTCTCTAGCTATAGTACCTTCTTAGGTTGCAAGCGTGCCACGACCTAGGAAGTTCTCGCCCGTCGAGTTCGGATAGTCTGTAGTAGCCATTCCCAAGTACTTTTATGACTCGGTAGGGTCCTTTCCAGTTTGCTGCCAGCTTTCCTTATCCGGGTCGAGTTGTTCCAGTATCATTTTGGATTAGGATGAGATCATTCTCAGCGAAACCTCTTGGCACTACCTTTTGATTATATCTGGAAGCCATTCGACGTTTTAGTGCTTCTTCCCTGATCCGAGCTCTTTCTTGGATTTCAGGAAGTAGGTCGAGCTCTTCCCTTTGAAGTTAGGAGTTGGCTTCTTCATTGTAATGGACCACTCTAGGCGACCCTTCC
>NC_029789.2:109427189-109453198 GCF_000816755.2 Arachis ipaensis
CCATTGGCTTGAGGATGTTCGACGGAGGTGAACTGGTGCTTTATATTCAAGTCGGCTACTAATTTTCTGAAGCCTGCATCTGTGAATTGGGTGCCATTGTCTGTGGTGATGGAGTATGGAACCCCGAACCTTGTGACAATGTTCCTATATAGAAATTTTCGACTTCTTTGAGCAGTGGCGTTAGCTAGGGGTTCTGCCTCGATCCACTTTGTGAAATAGTCTACCCCTACTATAAGGAATTTAACTTGTCCCGATCCCTGGGGAAAGGGTCCGAGAAGGTCGAGTCCCCATTTCGCGAATGGCCAAGGTGAGGTTACGCTGATGAGCTCCTTTGACGGGGCGATGTGAAAGTTGGCATGTTTTTGACATGACGGACACGTCTTTACAAACTCTGTGGCCTCCTTTTGTAGAGTTGGCCAATAAAATCCTACCCGAAGTACTTTTTTGGTGAGTGCTTGTGCTCCGAGATGATTGCCACAGATGCCACTGTGTATTTCTTCTAGAACTTCCTTTGTGTTGGAAGTCGGTACACATTTTAGCAATGGTATTGAGATTCCTCTTTTGTATAGAGTATTGTTTATGATAGTGTAGTATTGTGCCTCCTGTTTTAACCCTTTTGCCTCCTTCTCATCTGTGGGAAGTGTTGATGTTTTGAAGTAGTTAATTATAGGAGTCATCCACCCTTGATCTAGACCTGTTATGGCTAGGATTTTTTCTTCTTCCGAGATTGACGGGTTCTGTAGTATTTCTTGGATGAGGCTTCTATTGTTGCCTCCTGGTTTGGTGCTGGCTTGTTTTGAGAGTGCGTCAGCTCAGGTATTCTGTTTGTGGGGTATGTGGCGGATCTCATATTCCCGAAATTGTCCGAGCTGTTCCCTGGTTTTACCCAGGTACTTTTTCATATTGGGGTCCTTGGCTTGGTAGCTCCCCGTTATTTGTGAAGTGATCACTTGTGAGTCGCTGAAAATAATGAGTCTTTGAGCTCCAACCTCTTTAGCCAGCTTTAAATCAGCTAGTAGTGCCTCGTATTTTGCCTGGTTGTTTGAGGCAGGAAACCCGAATTTGAGAGAGAGTTTGATTTGGGTTCCTTGATTACTTTCTATTATCACACCTGCACCGCTTCCAGTTTATTCGAGGAACCGTCCACGTAGAGATTCCATTCTGTGGGGGTGTCCAGGGTATCTGTAAATTCTGCAATAAATTCGGCTAAGTACTGTGATTTGATGGCTGTCCAAGCTTCATATTGGAAGTCAAACTCGGATAACTCGACTGCCCATTGTAAGATTCTGCCTGCTAGATCTGTTTCCTGCAGTATCCCTTTTATGGGCTGGTTGGTCCGAACCTTAATGGTGTGAGCCTGGAAGTACAGGCGAAGTCGTCGAGAGGTTAGTATGAGAGCATAGGCAAACTTTTCTATTTTTTGGTAGTTCAGCTCGAATCCTTGTAATGCTTTATGGTACGCGGAATTGTGATTTCCACTTTAATTATGTAAAGTTCATCGCTCTTTCTTTCCCTGGTAATGGCGCCAAAAATATGATGCCAATACCACGGTTCACAACTCCGTGTAACTGACCAGCAAGTGCACTGGGTCGTCCAAGTAATACCTTACGTGAGTAAGGGTCGAATCCCACGGAGATTGTTGGTATGAAGCAAGCTATGGTCACCTTGCAAATCTCAGTTAGGCAGATATAAATTGATAATGGTGTTTTCGAATAATAATTAATAGAATAGGGATAGAAATACTTATGTTGAATTGGGTGCCATTGTCTGTGGTGATGGAGTGTGGGACCCTGAACCTTGTGACAATGTTCCTATATAGAAATTTTCGACTTCTTTGAGCAGTGGCGTTAGCTAGGGGTTCTGCCTCGATCCACTTTGTGAAATAGTCTACCCCTACTATAAGGAATTTAACTTGTCCCGATCCCTGGGGAAAGGGTCCGAGAAGGTCGAGTCCCCATTTCGCAAATGGCCAAGGTGAGGTTACGCTGATGAGCTCCTCTGGTGGGGCGATGTAAAAGTCGGCATGTTTTTGACATGGCGGACATGTCTTTACAAACTCTGTGGCCTCCTTTTGTAGAGTTGGCCAATAAAATCCTACCCGAAGTACTTTTTTGGTGAGTGCTTGTGCTCCGAGATGATTGCCACAGATGCCACTGTGTATTTCTTCTAGAACTTCCTTTGTTTTAGAAGTCGGTACACATTTTAGCAATGGTATTGAAATTCCTCTTTTGTATAGAGTATTATTTATGATAGTGTAGTATTGTGCCTCCCGTTTTAACCTTTTTGCCTCCTTATCATTTGTGGGAAGTGTTGATGTTTTGAGGTAGTTAATTATAGGAGTCATCCACCCTTGATCTAGACCTGTTATGGCTAGGATTTTTTCTTCTTCCGAGATTGACGGGTTCTGTAGTATTTCTTGGATGAGGCTTCTATTGTTGCCTCCTGGTTTGGTGCTGGCTAGTTTTGAGAGTGCGTCAGCTCAGGCATTCTGTTCGCTGGGTATGTGGCAGATCTCATATTCCCAAAATTGTCCGAGCTGTTCCCTGGTTTTACCCAGGTACTTTTTCATATTGGGGTCACTGGCTTGGTAGCTCCCCGTTATTTGTGAAGTAATCACTTGTGAGTCGCTGAAAATAATGAGTCTTTGAGCTCCAACCTCTTTAGCCAGCTTTAAATCAGCTAGTAGTGCCTCGTATTCTGCCTGGTTGTTTGAGGTAGGGAACCCGAATTTGAGAGAGTGTTCGATTTGGGTTCCTTGATTACTTTCTATTATCACACCTGCGCCGCTTCCAGTCTTATTCGAGGAACCGTCCACGTAGAGATTCCATTCTGTGGGGGTGTCCATGGTATCTGTAAATTCTGCAATGAATTCGGCTAAGTACTGTGATTTGATGGCTGTCCGAACTTCATATTGGAGGTCGAACTCGGATAACTCGACTGCCCATTGTAAGATTCTGCCTGCTAGATCTATTTTCTCTAATATCCCTTTTATGGGCTGGTTGGTCCGAACCTTAATGGTATGAGCCTGGAAGTACAGGTGAAGTCGTCGAGAGGTTAATATGAGAGCATAGGCAAACTTTTCTATTTTTTGGTAGTTCAGCTCGGATCCTTGTAATGCTTTACTTATAAAGTATACGGGTTATTGCCCACTGTTCTCTTCTCGAACGAGTGCTGAAGCTACTGCCCGACTTCCTACCGCGAGGTATAATATGAGTGGTTCTCCTTCTCGTGGCCGAGATAGGATATGTGGCCGTCCTAAGAATCTTTTGAAATCTTGGAAGGCTTGCTCACACTCCATTGTCCATTCAAACTTCTTTCCTTTCCTTAGAGTAGCATAGAAGGGGAGAGATCTTATCGCTGATCCCGCTAGGAATCTGGATAAGGCTGCTAGTCTCCCATTGAGTTGTTGTACCTCTTTGACACAAGTTGGGCTCTTCATGTTGAGTATGGCCTGGCATTTATCCGGATTTGCCTCAATTCCTCTTTGTGTGAGCATAAAACCTAAGAATTTGCCTGCTTCTACTGCAAAGGTGCATTTTGCAGGATTGAGTCGCATGCCATGCTTCTTTATAGTGTCGAACACTTGGACCAGGTTGGACAATAATGTCTCTTCACTTTGCGTCTTTATCAACATGTCGTCCACGTAGACTTCCATGATTTTTCCGATATGATCTAAAAAGACTTTATTCATTAGCCTTTGATAAGTAGCTCCCGCGTTCTTAAGACCAAAAGGCATCACAATGTAGCAGTAATTTGCTTTTGGTGTTAAAAACGAGGTCTTTTCTTGATCTGGTGGATACATGGGGATTTGATTGTATCCGGAATATGCATACATAAACGAGAGGTATTTATATCCGGAGGAGGCATCTACAAGAGCGTTGATGCTTGGGAGTGGATAAGGGTCTTTTTGGCAGGCTTTGTTGAGATCTGTATAGTCGGTGCACATTCGCCACTTCCCGTTTGATTTTTTCACCAAGACGACATTAGCTAACCACAATGGGTACTTGACTTCTCTTATGAATCTTGCCTCCAGTAGAGCTTTTACTTGCTCTTTCACAGCTTGGGATCTTTCGGGTTCGAGCTTTCTACACCTCTATTGTACTGGCCGAGATCCAGGGTAGACTGCTAGCTTATGACACATTAACTTGGGGTCTATGCCTGGCATGTCTGCAGCCTTCCACGAAAAGAGGTCGACGTTATCTCGTAAAACCTGTACGAGTGTTTCTTTTATGTCTTCTTTTAGAGTCGTGCCAATATTGGTTATTTTGTCCGAGGAGTCTTGATGAGCGGATAATTTATACGCTTTTTGGCATTGTTTTTACATAGTTTTCAGTATAATTTAGTTAGTTTTTAATATATTTTTATTAGTTTTTAAATAAAAATCACATTTCTGGATTTTACTATGAGTTTGTGTGTTTTTCTGTGATTTCAGGTATTTTCTGGCTGAAATTGAGGGACTTGAGCAAAAATCAGATTCGGAGGTTGAAGAAGGACTGCAGATGCTGCTAGATTTTGACCTCCCTGCAATCAAAGTGGATTTTCTGGAGCTACAGAACTCCAAATGGCGTGCTCTCAATTGCGTTGGAAAGTAGACATCCAGGGATTTCCAGCAATATATAATAGTCTATACTTTGTCCGAGTTTAGACGACGCAAACTGGCATTCAACGCCAGTTCCATGCTGCATTCTAGAGTTAAACGCCAGAAACAGGTTGCAAAGTGGAGTTAAACGGCAAAAACAGATTACAAACTGGCGTTCAACTCCAAGAGAAGCCTCTACACGTGTAAAGCTCAATGCTCAGCCTAAGCACACACCAAGTGGGACCGGAAGTGGATTTCTGCATCATTTACTCATTTCTGTAAACCCTAGTAACTAGTTTAGCATAAATAGGACTTTTTACTATTGTATTTACATCTTTGGATTATATTTTGATCTTTTGATCACGTTTAGGGGGCTGGCCATTCGGCCATGCCTGGACCTTATCACTTATGTATTTTCCACAGTAGAGTTTTTACACTCCATAGATTAAGGTGTGGATCTCTGCTGTTCCTCATGAATTAATACAAAGTACTACTGTTTTTTTATTCAATTCAAGCTTATTCCTTCTCTAAGATATCCATTCGCACCCAAGAACATGATGAATGTGATGATTATGTGACGCTCATCATCATTCTCACCTATGAACGCGTGCCTGACAAACACTTCCGTTCTACATGCAAACAAGCTAGAATGAGTATCTCTTAGATATCTAATACAGAGGACCGAGTCCGAGATATTAGAATCTTCGTGGTATAAGTTAGAACCCATGGACGGCCATTCTTGAGATCTGGAAAGTCTAAACCTTGTCTGTGATATTCCGAGTAGGATCTGGGAAGGGATGGCTGTGACGAGCTTCAAATTCGCGAGTGCTGGGCATAGTGACAGACGCAAAAGGATAATAAATCCTATTCCAGTATGATCGAGAACCGACAGATGATTAGCCATGCAGTGACAGTGCATTGGACCATTTTCACAGAGAGGATGGGATGTAGCCATTGACAACGGTGATGCCCTACATAAAGCTTGCCATGGAAAGGAGTAGGAATGATTGGATGAAGACAGCAGAAAAGCATAGGTTCAGAAGAACGAAAGGCATCTCTATACACTTATCTGAAATTCTCACCAATGAATTACATAAGTATCTCTATCCTAGTTTATATTTCAATTATGTTTTAATTATCAAATCTCCATAACTATCTGAATCCGCCTGACTGAGATTTACAAGGTGACCATAGCTTACTTCAAGCCGACAATCTCCGTGGGATCGACCGTTACTCACGTAAGGTTTATTACTTGGACGACCCAGTGCACTTGCTGGTTAGTTGTGCGGAATTGTGACAAAGTGTGATTCACGTTTGAGAGCACCAAGCCATTGGCGCCATTGTTGAAGATCACAATTTCGCATACCAAGTTTTTGGCGCCGTTGCCGGGGATTGTTCGAGTTTGGACTACTGACGGTTCATCTTGTTGCTCAGATTAGGTAATTTTATTTTAGTTTTAAGCTTTTTATTTCCTATTTTCGAAAAATACAAAAAAATTATTTTCCTCTTTTTCGTTTTTCCCAATTATTTTTCGAAAAATAAAAAAAAATTTATAAAATCATAAAATCAAAAATATTTTTGTGTTTCTTGTTTGAGTCTAGAGTCAAGTTTTAAGTTTTGTGTCAATTGCATCTTTTTAATTTTCTAAAAAAATTATTTTTGAAAATTTCATTTATTGCATTCTTCATAATCTTCAAGTCGTTCTTGGCCAGTCTTCTTGTTTGATCTTCATATTTTCTTGTTTTGTGTCTTTCCTTATTTTTCATATGCATTCTTAAATTATTAATGCCTAAAGAATAAAAATTTTTAAGTTTGGTGTCTTGCATGTTTTCTTTTCTTGAAAATTTTTCAAAAATAAGTCTTGATGTTCATCTTGACATTCAAAGTGTTCTTGGTGTTCATCTTGACATTCAAAGTATTCTTGCATGCATCATGTGTTTTGATCCAAAATTTTCATGCATTGAGTCTTTTTGATGTTTTTCTCTTTCTTTATTAAAATTCAAAAATTAAAAAAATATCTTTCCCTTTTTCACTCATAAATTTTTGAAAATTTGAGTTGATTTTTTCAAAACTTTTTAAAATTTAGTTGTTTCTTATGAGTCAAATCAAATTTTCAATTTAAAAATTCTATCTTTTACAAATCTTTTTCAAAAATCAAATCTTTTTCAATTTTTCTTTCATATTTTCAAAAATTTCAAATTAATTTTCAAAATCTTTTTCTTATTTTTATTCCATATTTTCGAATTCAATGCTAACAATTAATGTGATTGATTCAAAAATATTAAGTTTGTTACTTGCCTAATAAGAAAGGTTCAATCTTTAAATTTTAAAATCAAATTTTTTTGTTTCTTGTTAGTCAAGTAATCAACTTTAATTTTCAAAATCAAATCTTTTTAAAATTCTTTTTCAAATCTTTTTCAAATTAAATTTCAATCACATCTTTTTCAAAATTTAATTTCAAAATCTTTTCTAACTTTTTATCTTTTCAAATTTGATTTTCAAATCTTTTTCAATTAACCACTTTACTTTTTATTTGATTCTTATCTTTTTCAAAAATACCTAACTAACTCACTCTCTAATTTTCGAAAATCCCTTCCCTCTTTCTCAAATTTCCTTTTTAATTAACTAATTGTTTTGATTTCAATTTAATTTGATTTCAATTTTAATTTTCAAATTTTAACTTTAATTTTGGAAGCTAAAGCTCAACTCTCTGGAGAAAATCTGACAGAAATTTTCGAAAAGGAAGGAGACATGGCCGAAAATAATAACAATACAAGGAAGATGCTTGGTAACTTTACTGTACCAAATTCCAATTTACATGGAAGAAGCATCTCAATCCCTGCCATTGGAGCAAACAATTTTGAGCTTAAACCTCAATTAGTTTCTCTGATGCAACAGAACTGCAAGTTTCATGTACTTCCATCCGAAGATCCTTTTCAGTTCTTAACTGAATTCTTGCAGATCTGTGATACTGTTAAGACCAATGGGGTTGATCCCAGGTCTACAGGCTTATGCTTTTCCCGTTTGCTGTAAGAGACAGAGCTAGAGTATGATTGGACTTTCAACCTAAAGATAGCCTGAACTCTTGGGATAAGTTGGTCACAGCTTTCTTAGCCAAGTTCTTTCCTCCTCAAAAGCTTAGCAAGCTTAGAGTGGATGTTCAAACCTTCAAACAAAAGGAAGGTGAGTCCCTCTATGAAGCTTGGGAGAGATACAAGGAACTGACCAAAAAGTGTCCTTCTGACTTGCTTTCAGAATGGACCATCCTGGATATATTCCATGATGGTCTGTCTGAGCTATCAAAGATGTCCTTGGACCACTCTGCAGGTGGATCCATTCCCCTTAAGAAAACACCTACAGAAGCTCAAGAACTCATTGACATGGTTGCAAATAACCAGTTCATGTATACTTCTAAAAGGAATCCTGTGAGTAATGGGACGCCTATGAGGAAGGGAGTTCTTGAAATTGATACTCTGAATGCCATATTGGCTCAGAATAAAATATTGACTCAGCAAGTCAATATGATCTCTTAGAGTCTGAATGGATTTAAGGAATCATCCAACAGTACTAAAGAGGCATCTTCTGAAGAAGAAGCTTATGATCCTAAGAACCCTGCAGTAGCAGAGGTGAATTACATGGGTGAACCCTATGGAAACACCTATAATCCTTCATGGAGAAATCATCCAAATTTCTCATGGAAGGATCAACAAAAGCCTCAACAAGGCTTTAATAATGGTGGAAGAAACATGTTTAGCAATAGCAAGCCTTTTACATCATCCACTCAGCAACAAACAGAGAATCCTGAGCAGAATCCATCTAGCTTAGCAAATATAATCTCTGATCTATCTAAGGCCACTTTGAGTTTCATGAATGAAACAAGGTCCTCCATTAGGAATTTAGAGGCACAAGTGGGCCAGCTGAGTAAAAGAGTCACTGAAACCCCTCCTAGTACTCTTCCAAGTAATACAGAAGAGAATCCAAAAAGAGAGTGCAAGGCCATAGATTTAACCATCATGGCCGAACCTACAAGGGAGGGGGAGGACATGAATCCCAGTGAGGAAGACCTCCTGGGACATCCAGTGACCAATAAGGAGTTTCCCTCTAAGGAACCAAAGGAATCTGAGGCTCATCTAGAGACCATAGAGATTCCATTGAACCTCCTTCTACCCTTCATGAGCTCTGATGAGTATTCTTCTTCTGAAGAGAATGAGGATGTTACTGAAGAGCAAGTTGCCAAGTACCTTGGTGCAATCATGAAGCTGAATGCCAAGTTATTTGGTAATGAGACTTGGGAAGATGAACCTCCCTTGCTCATCAATGAACTGAGTGATCTGGATCAACTGACATTGCCTCAGAAGAAACAGGATCCTGGAAAGTTCTTAATACCTTGTACCATAGGCACCATGACCGTTGAGAAGGCTCTATGTGACCTTGGATCAGGGATAAACTCATGCCACTCTCTGTAATGGAGAGACTGGGAATCTTTGAGGTGCAAGCTGCCAGAATCTCATTAGAGATGGCAGACAACTCAAGAAAACAGGCTTATGGACTAGTAGAGGACGTGTTAGTAAAGGTTGAAGGCCTTTACATCCCTGCTGATTTCATAATCCTAGACACTGGGAAGGAAGAGGATGAATCCATCATCCTTGGAAGACCCTTCCTAGCCACAGCAAGAGCTGTGATTGATGTGGACAGAGGAGAGTTGGTCCTTCAACTGAATGAGGACAACCTTGTGTTTAAAACTTAAGGATCTCCTTCTGTAACCATGGAGAGGAAGCATGAAGAGCTTCTCTCACTGCAAAGTCAACCAAAGCCCTCACAGTCAAACTCTAAGTTTGGTGTTGGGAGGCCACAACCAAACACTAAGTTTGGTGTTGAACCCCCACACTCAAACTCTAAGTTTGGTGTTGGAAGGTTCCAACCTTGCTCTGATTATCTATGAAGCTCCATGAGAGCTCACTGTGAAGCTATTGACATTAAAGAAGCGCTTGTTGGGAGGCAACCCAATGTTATTTAATTATATCTATTTTATTTTCTCTTTGTTATTTCATGTTTTATTAGGTTGATGATCATGTGGAGTCACAAAAACTAGTAAAAAAAATCAAAAATAAAATGAAAAACAGCATTAAAAATAGCACACCCTGGAGGAGAGGCATGCTAGCGTTAAACGCCAAAAACAAGCACCAAGCTGGCGTTTAACGCCAGAACCAAGCATCTACCTGGGGTTAAATGCCAGAAACAAGCTGCATTTGGGCGTTTAACGCCAGAAACAAGCAGTAGTCTGGCGTTAAACGCCATGATTGCACAGCAAGGGCGTTTTACACGCCTAATTGGGGGCAGGGATGTTAAGTCCTTGACCCCACCTGATCTGTGGACCCCATAGGATCTCCTCAGGATCTGTGGACCCCACAGGATCCCTACTTTTTCTTCTCTCCTCTTCACACCTTTTCATAACTCTCTTCCCTAACTACCCTTCATCAATCAACTCAATCACTCTTCTCCATCACCTCTTCACCACCTACATCCATCCTCTCTTCCCCAAAAACCCCACCTACCTTCAAAATTCAAACTATTTTCCCTCCCAAACCCAACCCTAATGCCGAACCTTTACCCTCCCCCCACTCCTATATAAACCCCTCATTCTTTCTTCATTTTCACATAACACAAACATCTCTTCTCCCCCATGGCCGAAACAACGTCTCTCTCCCTCTCCTCCATTTCTCTTCTTCTCCTTCTTCTTTATTTCTTCTTTTGCTCGGGGACGAGAAAGCATTTTAAGTTTGGTGTGGTAAAAAGCATCGCTTTTTGTTTTCCATAACCATCAATGGCACCTAAGGCCAGAGAAACCTCAAGAAAGAGGAAAGGGAAGGCAATTGCTTCCACCTCTGAGCCATGGGAGATGGAGAGATTCATCTCAAAGGTCCATCGAGACAACTTTTATGAAATTGTGCCCAAGAAGAAAGTGATCCCTGAGGTTCCTTTCAAGCTCAAAAAGAATGAGTATCCGGAGATCCGACATGAGATCCAAAGAAGAGGTTGGGAAGTTCTCACAACCCCATTCAATAAGTCGGGATCCTAATGGTTCAAGAGTTCTATGCAAACGCATGGATCACTAGGAACCATGATCAAAGTGTGAACTTGAATCCAAAGCATTGGCTTACCATGGTTCGGGGGAAATACTTAGATTTCAGTCCGAAAAATGTAAGGCTGGTGTTCAACTTGCCAATGATGGAAGAGAATGCACGCCCCTTGATGCGGGCAGAAATTGGTGAATTAAAAATTATTAGAATATATGCGTTGCAAGTATAGTTCTTAACTCGCCAGAAATCCACCGCTCAATTTAGAAAGGTGTCACAGAAAATTGAAATTTAAAATACTGGGAGTATGAATCCCAAGTCGTCTCCCAACGAGTTGCAGGAAAGGGTGCTATTTTATTAATCAGATGTTTTCGAAAAGGTTTGAGTTGAGTAAACAAGAAATTAAATTGATGAAATTGAATAATGTAAATAAAAGCCTTGATTGGAAGTTGATTACATGGAAGCCCTATTCTTGATGGAACACTCTTAAGATTAATTGACAATTGAGAGTTATTTCGTTTAGTTATCCTTTACTAAGTAAGGAAAGGTAAAACAAGTTGGAATACTATTCTATCCACAAGTCCCAATCCACTCTTGGGAGGATTGGTGTCAGGAATTAGAGAGCAAACCAACAATAACCCAATTACAATCTTTCTCTTAAATCTTCTAACTCAAGGGTTCCTTTCAATCAACTCCCCATCAAGTTAGGGAACTACTCACTCATTGTAAAGGTAAAATTCATAGCATATAAAAAGGAATTAAAGAAAGACATTGTAAATAAAAATTAAAATATTCAATTAAAAATAAAAGTGATCCTTGTATTAAATAATCCTAAAAATATTCCAATAGTAAAATTAAACAAAGCAAAGAACATGGAAGAGTAAGCCAAGTAAAGAAAATGAACTAGAATGACAAAATCTTGATGAGGTAATAACTCTTCTCAATATCACAATGCAAAAAGCTAGAGAAACTAAAATCCTAAGAACTATCAATGTCTAGAGAGAAAAACCTAGGGGAGGAGTAAAACTAGATCTGAAAAACTAAAACTGTCTAGAATGAATGTTGTCTTTTGTTTCTGCATGTTCTCTGGCTCTAGTCTGCTGTTCTGGGCCGAAAACTGGGTCAAAATAGGGTCCAAAATTGCCCCCAGCGAATCCTACAGATTATGCAGATCGCGCATGTGACGCGATCGCGTCATCCATGCGGACGCATCATTCGCGCTTTTCCTCGCCACGCGTTCGCATCGTCCACGCCTCCGCGTCGCTCGTGCTTTTCCAGTCCGCGCGGTCGCGTGAGCCATGCGGCCGCGTCACTGCGATTTCTCCTCTTTTGCGTGGTCGCATGAGCCATCCGACCGCGTCACTTCTCGCTGGTTATCTCCTCAATTTCTTGTGTTCCTTCCATTTTTGCTAGCTTTCTTTCCAATTTCCAACTCATTCATGCCCTATAAAAGCCTGAAACGCTTAACACACAGATCACGGCATCGAATGGAATAAAGGAGAATTAAAATGCATAATTAAAAGTCTCTAGGAAGCAGTTTTCAATCATGTAATAATTTCAGGAAGGAAATATAAATGTATGATAAATTAATGAATAAGTGGGTAAGGATCATGATAAAACCACACAATTAAACACAATATAAACTATAAAATAGTGGTTTATCAACCTCCCCACACTTAAACATTAGCATGTCCTCATGCTTAATTGAAGGAGATAAAGTAAACAAGTATGAACATGCAAAAACTCATGCAATGCAATGCAATCCTATATATATGAATGCAACTATATAATTCCTGTCCACTTGATCAAAAGTAAATAAGCTCTTCAAAACAATTACAAATCAAATTCCACTAATTCTATCATTATACAGTAAGACAGATAAAAGTGCAAGAAGATAGCTCATGAAAGCAGGGAATATGGAAATTCAAGCATTGAACCCTCACTGATGATGTATGTACGCTCTAATCTCTCTAGTGTATAGGGTAATCACTCTATCCTTCTCTAATCATGCTTTCTAACTTTTGTTCTTCTCCTAACCAATCAACAACAGTTAATATACCAATGCAAACATCATGAGGTCTTTTCAAGGTTGTAATGGGGCCAAGGTAGGTAGGGATACATGTATGGTCAAGTGAGCTTATAAATTGAATCTTTAATTAACCCAAGCTTCAACCCAACCTATATAACTTGCATAACCTTAGAATTCATACCTAGCTACCCAAAATTCCTCTTTTACATTTCATACTCATGTATCAACTTTTTATTTTAATTTTTATCATATGTGCATTGATCTTTGAATTCTCAATTCAGCATTGGGGTAATTTTGTCCCCTTATTCATTTATTTATTAAATTTTTTTATAGAAGCAAAAATAAACATAGCTTATCAATGCACATAGATTTTTAATTCTTATAGTTTCACATGAGTAGGTATCCAAATTCCCATTAAATTATGATGACACATTCCCTTAATAACTTTTGTTCCCACAATTTCCCATACTTAACTAGCACACACAATTCTATCTTAAGCTAACCAAAGATTCAATTTGGGATATACAATTGTTTTTCCGCTTAAGGCTAGTAATGTGGTGAAATATAGAACAAATGGGATTTAAAGGCTCAAAGTGGTTAACAAAGGTAATTAAAAAGGGTAGGCTTAATTTGGATGAGTGAGTTTAAACAAATAATGGCCTCAATCATGTGCAAGCATATAAATATAATAAATATTAGACATATAAGATAAAACAAAATATAGATTACAATCATAGAGAAGTAAACACACAAGAATAAAATAATTGTGGTTAAATAATGTAACCATGCATAAAGGCTCAAATCTTCATAGGTTGTGTGTTCTTTAGCTCAAACATCATGTTCCAAATACAACTTCAAGCAGATTTATCATAAAAAATTTTAAAAATTAGTGAAATTTTGTTCCAAAGATAGAGTCTTAGAAGAAACTTATTGTCTTTTCAATCAAGTAGAGCATGCATGCAACTAACCTATTACTATGCAATTTGTCCTATTCTATAAAAGAAAGAAAATCTAACTAAATATCCTAATTTATTGGTGCTAGGGAAGAGAAATTACCTCCGGAAGTCAGGTACTGACCGACCTCCCCACACTTAAGGCTTTGCACCGTCTTCGGTGCCATTTGTCAGGAACATGGGTGGGCTGGTAGCAGTATCTCCACAGTCGGGACCATCATGGCTCCCTGTGCTGGTAAAGGAAGTGGAGTCCGGGGTGTCTGAGTCCTTGAAGTGTCCCTTGAGTAGCTCCTTGAGGTGTTTGAATCGGCGCTCATTACGGCGCTCTCTTAACTTCGCTTTCTGTTCTTGTCGATCCAATCTTTTGATTATCTGCTAGAGCAGTTCATCTGTTGTAGGCGCTTGTGGTGCTGAAGAAGGAATATATTCAACCGGAGCAGTGGGAAGGCTTGTAGTGGCTGTTGGAAGTCTAAGGTACTTCCCATTGGGGACATACTGATCATCCCGTGGAAGCGTGGCTTTGGTGTCTCCAGTTCTGTAGGAGACTCCGGCTGCTGAGACAAGATCTGAGACCAAGGCGGGAAAAGGTAAGTTGCCCGCAATTTGTACGTGTCCCATGGCATTTCGGATATGTCTTAGTAGATTCAGAGGCTGGTCTGTAAGGATACACCATAGTAGAACGGCCATGTCTACAGTGAAGGAGGACTCGTGAGTGCTCGAAAAGACGTAATGGGACATGATCTGTGCCCATACGCGAGCCTCCAAGGTAAATGATGAAGCTGATATTCCCTTAGGGCGGATACGATGGTATCCGTAGATCCAGCGGCTGCCAGGTAGTGTGATAACTCTGAGAACAGCTTCCCAGTCAAATTGGTACATCTGGCGCTTGAGTGCGGCTTCTTGAAAGGTGTCCAATCCTTCTGGAATATGGGGAAGACTCAAAGCTTGTTGAATAGCCTCTTCTGTAATGGGGACTTGCTTCTG
Source organism: Arachis ipaensis (assembly GCF_000816755.2). Taxonomy (NCBI): domain Eukaryota; kingdom Viridiplantae; phylum Streptophyta; class Magnoliopsida; order Fabales; family Fabaceae; genus Arachis; species Arachis ipaensis. Next base: position 109,441,812 of record NC_029789.2, read on the forward strand.
ACGGACAAAGACAGACTGCAGGGTAGGTAGGTAGAAGTTAGAGTAGAACTCGACTACCCAAGAAAGATTGACATGCTTCTGTTGTCTCTGTAGAAAACCACATTGTCTTCGTTTAATTTGCGGCTCAACAAAAGTAGCAATATTGGGCAGGAGGATAAGAAGGTGTTCGTTGTTGTAACTCCTTTCAGCTAGAATAGGGAACATCTGCTCCCAGTAGCAATTTGGAAATTGCGCAGTGTCCTTTGCTGGAAAGGCTTTCTCTTTTTCATTAACCTTGATGATCCTCTTAACTCTTTTTGTTGAGGGCTTGACTGCAGTTGAAGAAGACTCTGCCACTAGTGCTCTTTTAGTTCCTCTTCTTGCTGGTGGTTTGGGAGTAGCTTTCTCTTTTCCTTTTTTGGTGGCCATCCTGAAAAGGGAAGAGAGAGTAAATTGAATTCAAAGAGATATATAGCAATGAAGAGAACGAAAAAGGATGGTTATAAATGCACATTAAAAGGTAAATGATGTTAACACACGCTCATGAGTACATGTGAAAGATCATTAATGGAAAATTGTTAGTGCATATGTTGACAAGTGAATGCAAGGTGTTTATTGGCATGCCGGCAAAGGGCATGAGTAGCATAGATCAAGCATCACTTTGTAGCAATCACGTTTGTATTGACAATTAAATTCAATTAATGCAATAGTAAAGGGAATTTGTGAAAAGCAAGCATTGAATAGTAGAATAACATAGAGAAGTGCATAATGCCATATGGGCTATTTCACAAACACATAGCATGCATGGTAAATAAGGTATAGAAAGGATTAAAGTGAACATGCAAGCAACCCTTTAAAGAAAATAATATATAATTGCCAACAATTTGCAACAATCTACAAGCATATAATGAAGAATAATGACTCAAATAAAGTTCTAACACCATTTAAAAAGGAAAGAAGAAGAAAGAAAAGATGAATAATGAAAAGAAAAAGAAAAGAAAAGAAAATAACATATAAAATAAGAAGAATGATAGGAAAGAAAAGGATGAATAAGAAAATAAAACCTTGTTAATGGAGGTGAGGGAGAGAGAGTGAAAGGTGAGATAGAACGAAGAAGGGAGGAGGAAGAAATAAGGAGGGAAAAAGGAAAATTAGGATTTGGAGAAGAAAAAGATATGATAATTGGCAAAATTAGGTTGAGCTGTGCGGCGCAAGCGACGCGATTGCATGGGGCACGCGGTCGCGCGACTTGCGCTTAAGGTGAGGGACGCGGTCGCGTCGGTCACGCGGTCGCGTGACCCAGTTTGTGCCAGTGGCGCGAGGGTTGCCTCGCACTCGCACAACTCTCTGTTCAAAATCATTAAATGCCAAATTTTATGTGACGCGATCGCATGGGACATGCGATCGCGTGAGTGGGCAGTTTATGGGGTACGACGCGGCCGCGTGGGGCACGCGGTCGCGTGAGGGGGATTGCGCGTCCAACGTCAGTCCAGCACCACTCTAGCACAACTTTCAGCTGTGCACCCTTTCTACGTCAAAAATCAGGGCACGCGGTCGCGTGGGAGGTCATTATGCCCATACGACGCGGACGCGTCGGCGACGCGGTTGCGTGGGCTGATTTGTGCCACTGGCACTCCTCCAGCCATGCTCCAGTGTGACTCTCTGTTCGTTTTAATTTTTCTCCCCTGTCCTTGCGACGCGGACGCGTCACTGATGCGATCGCGTCGCGTGGCTTTTTTCTTTTTTTTTTTATAAAGAGTATGTAAATGCAGATGCACGAAATATACTAATAAAGGGAAGAGTTATTGTATAAGAAAACTAAAAATAGAGAAAAGAACGATCATACCATGGTGGGTTGTCTCCCACCTAGCACTTTGCTTTAACGTCCGTAAGTTGGACGCTCCACTAGCTCAGTCTTTGGCTATGTGGGGATCTTCCAAGAGGAAGATCTCGAGTTCCTTGTCTTTCTTCCGCTTTTCGCCATGGTATAACTTTAAACGATGTCCATTAACTTTGATAAGCTCCGAGCTCGAAGGATGGCTAAGGTGATAAACTCCGTACGGTTTGGCCTTCTCTACTCTGTATGGACCTTCCCATCTTGATCTCAACTTGCCTGGCATGAGCCTCAGTCGAGATTTGTAGAGGAGGACTGAGTCCCCAGGTTGGAACTCTTTCCTCTTGATGTTCTGGTCATGTACAGCCTTCATCTTCTCCTTGTGTAGTCTTGAGTTCTCATAAGCTTCTAGGCGAAGGCTCTCCAATTCTTGCAGTTGCAACTTCCTTTCAGCTCCGACTTTCTCAATTTCCATGTTGCACTCCTTGACTGCCCAAAAGGCTTTGTGCTCTATTTCAACTGGGAGATGGCAAGCTTTTCCATAAACTAAGCGAAAAGGACTCATCCCAATGGGTGTTTTGTATGCTGTTCTGTATGCCCAGAGTGCATGTTGTAGCCTGGTGCTCCAGTTTCTTCTATGAGGCTTTACTATCTTCTGCAAGATACGCTTTATCTCTCTATTTGACACCTCGGCTTGCCCAATGGTCTGAGGATGGTATGCTGTTGCAACCTTATGAATTATCCCATGCTTCTTCATTAGTCCTGTTAGTCTCCTGTTACAAAAATGGGTGCCTTGATCGCTCACGATTGCTCGTGGGGATCCAAAGCGACAAATAATATGGTTTCTCACAAAGGAAACAACAGTGTTAGCATCATCAGTGCAGGTAGGAATTGCTTCCACCCATTTGGAAATGTAATCCACAGCTAACAGTATATAAAAATAACCATTAGAATTTGGAAATGGACCCATGAAGTCAATGCCCCAAACATCAAAAATTTCACAGAAAAGCATATATTGTTGAGGCATCTCATCCCTCTTGGATATATTACCAAATTTTTTGCATGGGAGGCAAGATTTACAAAATTCAGCAGCGTCTCTAAAAAGAGTAGGCCACCAGAATCCACAGTCTAAGATTTTTCTAGCAGTTCTTTGAGGGCCAAAATGTCCTCCACTCTCAGATGAGTGATATGCCTCTAGGATGGACTGGAATTCTGATTGAGGCACACACCGTCTAATTACCTGATCAGCGCCACATCTCCATAAATATGGGTCATCCCATATATAATATTTAGACTCGCTTTTCAGCTTGTCTCTTTGATGCTTAGAAAAGTTTGGAGGAAATGTGCGGCTAACTAGATAATTAGCTGCAGGTGCATACCAAGGGGATACTTCAGATACTGCTTGCAGGTTATCAAATGGAAAATTATCATCTATAGGAGTAGAATCATCCTTAATGTGCTCAAGGCGACTCAAGTGGTCTGCCACTAAATTCTGGTTACCACTCCAATCCTTTATTTCTAAATCAAATTCTTGTAATAGCAGTATCCAACGTATAAGCCTTGGTTTGGACTCCTTTTTAGATAATAGATACTTTAAAGCTGCATGGTCTGAATACACTACTACTCTAGTACCAAGTAAATAAGCTCGGAATTTATCCAGAGCAAAAACAATAGCAAGAAGCTCTTTCTCAGTAGTAGTATAATTGGACTGGGCAGCGTCTAAAGTCTTAGACGCATAAGCAATAACAAAAGGATCCTTACCTTTGCGTTGAGCCAGCGCTGCTCCTACTGCATGGTTGGAAGCATCGCACATGATTTCAAACGGCTGGCTCCAGTCTGGTCCTCTCACAATTGGAGCTTGAGTCAGGGCGGCCTTCAACTTATCAAACGCTTGCTTGCAATCTTCACTGAACTCGAACTCAATATCCTTCTGTAGTAATCTGGATAAGGGAAGTGCTACCTTACTAAAGTCCTTAATAATTCTCCTGTAAAAACCTGCATGGCCAAGGAACGAACGGACTTCCCTCACAGAGGAGGGATAAGGTAAACTAGAAATAACATTCACCTTTGTTGGGTCTACAGAAATGCCGTTATTAGATACCACATGTCCTAATACAATCCCTTGTTTTACCATAAAATGACATTTTTCAAAATTCAATACAAGGTTTGTATTAACACATCTATCTAATACTCTAGATAATCCATCTAAGCAAAGGCTAAAAGAATCACCATAAATGCTAAAATCATCCATAAAAACCTCCATACAGTCCTCAATAAGATCAGAAAAAAGACTCATCATACACCTTTGGAAAGTAGCTGGTGCATTGCACAGGCCAAAGGGCATTCTCTTGTAATCATAAGTCTCAAAAGGACATATAAAAGTGGTCTTTTCCTGATCCTCAGGACCTATATGAATCTGGAAATAACCTGTGTAACCATCTAAAAAGCAATAATGTGATTTACCTGACAGGCGATCCAGCATTTGATCAATAAATGGAAGTGGGTAGTGATCCTTACGGGTGGCTTGGTTGAGACGCCTGTAATCAATGCAGACTCTCCAAGCGTTCTGAAATCTAGTTGCTATGATCTCTCCATGCTCATTCTTCACTGTAGTGACTCCAGACTTCTTGGGTACCACTTGTACTGGGCTAACCCATTCACTGTCTGAAATGGGATAGATGATACCTGCCTCCAATAGTCTGGTCACTTCCTTTTTGACAACTTCCAAGATAGTGGGATTCAATCTTCTTTGGGGTTGACGGACAGGTCTTGCTCCCTCTTCTAAAAATATTCTGTGCTCACATACTTGAGGGTTGATGCCTACTATGTCTGCCAAACTCCGCCCAATTGCCTTCTTGTGCCTCCTCAGTACATCAAGTAGCTGCTCTTCTTGTTGAGAAGTAAGTTCCTTTGCAATGATAACTGGAAACTTCTACTCATCTTCGAGATAAACATATTTGAGATGTGGAGGAAGAGGTTTTAATTCCAACTTCTGATCATGGGCAGGCTCTGGATTGTCTGGAACTTGTGAAAATGCCGAGGTGCCCTCATTGTCAATCAAGAGGATCCCCACACTTGGACCTTGTCCAGTGTGCCTCTCTTCTAATTCTTTCTTGTGAACTGCAACTACAGTTTCATCTATGAGATCACACTGGAAGATAGAATGATCTTCTGGAGGGTTGTTTATGACTCCATTCAGATTGAAAATTACTATTCGGCCATCTATTTTAAAAGAGTATGTTCCTGAAAAAGCATCAAATTTGAATTTTGATGTCTTCAGGAATGGTCTTCCAAGTAGGATTGATGATGGCTTATCTGAGTCATTATGGGGGCATTTCCAAGATATAAAAATCAGTGGGAAATATAAGCCTTTAATGTTCACTAAAACATCTTCAGCAACTCCAGCCACTGTAATAATGCTTTTATCTGCTAACACAAAATGAGCTGCCGACCTTTTTAAGGGAGGGAGCCTCAAAATATCATATATAGACAAAGGCATTATACTAACACAGGCTCCTAAATCACACATGCAATCATAAATTGCTACTCCACCAATAGTACAACTAACTATACAAGGACCTGGGTCACTACACTTCTCAGGTAATCCTCCCATTAAAGCAGATATGGAACTAGCTAAAGGAATAGTTTCTAATTCATGAATTTTGTCCTTATGTATACATACATCTTTTAGAAACTTTGCATATTTAGGTACTTGTTGAATAACATCAAAAAGAGGAACGGTTACCTCAACCTTTTTGAATATTTCTACCATTTTGGGATCGGGTTCCAGCTGCTTCCTGGGCTTCCTTGCAAGTTGTGGAAATGGAATGGGAGTAGTGTTTTCTGCAGTGTCTGCGCCTCTTGGTGCTTCCTCCTGTGGTTGGGCTTCTTCTTTTTTAGTTATGTCCTGTATGTCCTCTTCCTCTTCAACATCTTCTATTTCTACGACCTCTTCAGTTGAGGCGTGCTCTGGTGGGCTTGGCTCCTCCTGATTCCTCTCCTGCAGTGTGGTTCCGAACCTTAGGGTGATGGCATTAATGCCCCCCTTCGGATTGGGTAATGGTTGAGAGGGAATTCCAGTGGAACTTGAAGGTTGGTTACTGGAATTTTGCATTGACCCAATCTGTGAGACAAGAGCTTGCAAAGTAGCGGTCAGACCATTCAGACTGACATTAATGTTATTTTCCATGGTCTGTTGACTTCGCTCAAAAAATTTTAGTAGCTCTTCATTAGGAGATGAAGAAGGATGAGTGAATTGAGAGGTCTGCTGTTGGGTATTCTGTGATTTTTGGATCTGCCTTAGGTGAGGTGCTCTGTAAGGTTGGTTCTGCTGCCTATTGTTGTTATTATTCCATCTCTGATTTCCCTGATTATCTCTGCCTCTTCTGTTATTGTTGTCCCTCCAATTCTGGTTAGAATTGTCCTGCCATCCATGGCTATGATTTCCACCTTGATTGTACCCTTGGTTGGGGAGGTCATAGAAGTTATGAGTGGATGCCACCATGTTGTCTTCCTATTGGAGTTGCGGGCATTCATCAGTATAATGGCTATAATCAGCACAAATTCCGCAAACTCTCTGTGGAACTAACTGTTGGCTTTGCTGTGGTGAAGGAGGTTGAGCTTGCTGAACTTGTTGTTGATTCCATTGCATTTGCTTCAGCAAGTTGGTCATTTCACAGATACTCTGAGTTAGAGCAGCAGTCTCTCTGCTAGAGGATACTTCTGCAACGGCTTTTGAATGGCCTTGCTTCTGTCTGTGGTTCCTAGTAGATTCAGCTAGGTCGCTGATCAATTGCCATGCCTCATCAGTGGTCTTGTACTTCAAAGAGAGTCTCATTGTCATCTTGAACAATCGTGAAAATGTCTTTCCTCAGTTTATCAGTAACTTCAGATGGAAAGAATTCTCCAAAAACTCTTTTCTGAGCGTATCCCAGTTGGATACATTTGCTAGGGGTTGAGTGTAATACCACTCTCTTGCTTTTTCCTCAAGAGAAAACGGGAAAGCTTTCAGTAGAATTGAAGTTTCATCTGTACCATCTCGTCTGACAGTAGAACAGGCTGCCTGGAAATCTCTCAGGTGCTTGATAGGTTCTTGAGCAGGTAAGCCATGAAACTTGGGCATCAAATTGAGCAGTGCGGTCTTTATTTCGAAATTTGTAGCCACCGCTGGATGATGCGCTTGAAACGGTTGCATTGTAAAATCAGGGGCTCCTTCCTCCTGGATGGTAACTCTTCTGGCTGCTGCCATGTTACCTATACGTAAATCAATCGAATCAGTAGAACGGGGGCTGGTTTCTTCCTCAGATGGCGTTTTAAATCCGCCCTCAGAGAGGACTAACCGACGCCGAGTTCGTCTTATTCGTGAGATGGTTCTTTCAATCTCAGGATCGAATAGTGGCAAGCGTGGGTCAAGAAGTGAACGCATCATCTAGCGAAAGAAACATGCAGCTCATAGTAGCAAAATAAAATAAAATGCAAATAAATAAATTCTAATTAATAACTTTAGCACTCTATTGCAACTCCTCGGCAACGGCACCAAAAATTGATGCGGGCAGAAATTGGTGAATTAAAAATTATTAGAATATATGCGTTGCAATTATAGTTCTTAACTCGCCAGAAATCCACCGCTCAATTTAGAAAGGTGTCACAGAAAATTGAAATTTAAAATACTGGGAGTATGAATCCCAGGTCGTCTCCCAACGAGTTGCAGGAAAGGGTGCTATTTTATTAATCAGATGTTTTCGAAAAGGTTTGAGTTGAGTAAACAGGAAATTAAATTGATGAAATTGAATAATGTAAATAAAAGCCTTGACTGGGAGTTGATTACATGGAAGCCCTATTCTTGATGGAACACTCTTAAGTTTAATTGACAATTGAGAGTTATTTCGTTTAGTTATCCTTTACTAAGTAAGGGAAGGTAAAACAAGTTGGAATACTGTTCTATCCACAAGTCCCAATCCACTCTTGGGAGGATTGGTGTCAGGAATTAGAGAGCAAACCAACAATAACCCAATTACAATCTTTCTCTTGAATCTTCAAACTCAAGGGTTCATTTCAATCAACTCCCCATCAAGTTAGGGAACTACTCACTCATTGTAAAGGTAAAATTCATAGCATATAAAAGGAATTAAAGAAAGACATTGTAAATAAAAATTAAAATAGTCAATTAAAAATAAAAGTGATCCTTGTATTAAATAATCCTAAAAATATTCCAATGGTAAAATTAAACAAAGCAAAGAACATGGAAGAGTAAGCCAAGTAAAGAAAACGAACTAGAATGACGAAGTCTTGATGATGTAATAACTCTTCTCAATATCCCAATGCAAAAAGCTAGAGAAACTAAAATCCTAAGAACTATCAATGTCTAGATAGAAAAACCTAGGGGAGGAGTAAAACTAGATCTGAAAAACTAAAACTGTCTAGAATGAATGTTGTCTTTTGTTTCTGCATGTTCTCTGGCTCTAGTCTGCTGTTCTGGGCCGAAAACTGGGTCAAAATAGGGTCCAAAATTGCCCCCAACGAATCCTGCAGATTATGCAGATCGTGCATGTCACGCGATCGCGTCATCCATGCGGACGCGTCATTCGCGCTTTTCCTCGCCACGCGTTCGCGTCGTCCACGCCTCCGCGTCGCTCGTGCTTTTCCAGTCCGTGCGGTCGCGTTAGCCATGCGGCCGCGTCACTGCGATTTCTCCTCTTTCGCGCGGTCGCATGAGCCATGCGGCCGCGTCACTTCTCGCTGGTTATCTCCTCAATTTCTTGTGTTCCTTCCATTTTTGCTAGCTTCCTTTCCAATCTCCAACTCATTCATGCCCTATAAAAGCCTGAAACGCTTAACACACAAATCACGGCATCGAATAGAATAAAGGAAAATTAAAATGCATAATTAAAAGTCTCTAGGAAGCAGTTTTCAATCATGTAATAATTTCAGGAAGGAAATATAAATGCATGCTAAATTAATGAATAAGTGGGTAAGGATCATGATAAAACCACACAATTAAACACAATATAAACCATAAAATAGTGGTTTATCAACCTCCCCACACTTAAACATTAGCATGTCCTCATGCTTAATTGAAGGAGATAAAGTAAATAAGTATGAACATGCAGAAACTCATGCAATGCAATGCAATCCTATATATATGAATGCAACTGTATGATTCCTATCCACTTGATCAAAAGTAAATAAGCTCTTCAAAATAATTACAAATCAAATTCCACTAATTCTATCATTATACAGTAAGACATATAAAAGTACAAGAAGATAGCTCATGAAAGCAGGGAACATGGAATAAGTGGGTAAGGATCATGATAAAACCACACAATTAAACACAATATAAACCATAAAATAGTGGTTTATCACCCCTACACAAGAAGGGTCAATTTACTAGTAACCGGTCTGAAGTTACTATAGACCGGGCCATCATGATCCATATATCATGATTGGAGAGGAGGTGGAAGTTCATGAGATTATACCTCAAGAACTTTACAAGGTGGCTGACAAGTCCTCCACTTAGGCAAGGTTAGCCTTTCCTCACCTCATATGCCACCTCTACAATTCGGCTGGAATTGACATAGAGGGAGACATCCTCGTTGAAGAGGATAAGCCCATCACTAAGAAAAGGATGGAGCAAACAAGAGATCATGGACCTCAACAAGAGTATGAGGAAATTCCTGACCATGAAATCCCTGAGATGCCTCAGGGGATGCACTTTCCGAAGAATAAGGAAAAAGGAGAAATGTTATTTGATAATCTGAAAAATCATAAAAATGATTCTTGAAGCAAGAAAAAGCAGTGAATACAAAAGCTTGTAGAAAAAAAAATATAGCGAAAAAAAAAGGAAAGAAAAAGAAAAAGCAAGCAGAAAAAGCCAATAGCCCTTAAAACCAAAAGGCAAGGGTAAATAAAAAAGGATCCAAGGCTTTGAGCATCAGTGGATAGGAGGGCCTAAAGGAATAAAATCCTGGCCTAAGCGGCTAAACCAAGCTGTCCCTAACCATGTGCTTGTGGTGTGAAGGTGTCAAGTGAAAACTTGAGACTGAGCGGTTAAAGTCAAGGTCCAAAGCAAAAAAAAAAAAGAGTGTGCTTAAGAACCCTGAACACCTCTAATTGGGGACTTTAGCAAAACTGAGTCACAATCTGAAAAGGTTCACCCAGTTATGTGTCTGTGGCATTTATGTATCCGGTGGTAATAGTGGAAAACAAAGTGCTTAGGGCCACAGCCAAGACTCATAAAATAGCTGTGTTCAAGAATCAACATACTGAACTAGGAGAATCAATAACACTATCTGAATTCTAAGTTCCTATAGATGCCAATCTTTTTGAACTTCAATGGATAAAGTGAGATGCCAAAACTATTCAAGAGGCAAAAAGCTACAAGTCCCGCTCATCTTATTGGAGCTAAGTTTCATTGATATTTTGGAATTTATAGTATATTCTCTTCTTTTTATCCTATTTGATTTTCAGTTGCTTGGGGACAAGCAACAATTTAAGTTTGGTGTTGTGATGAGCGGATAATTTATACGCTTTTGGCATTGTTTTTACATAGTTTTCAGTATAATTTAGTTAGTTTTTAATATATTTTTATTAGTTTTTAAATAAAAATCACATTTCTGGACTTTACTATGAGTTCGTGTATTTTTCTGTGATTTCAGTTATTTTCTGGCTGAAATTGAGGGACTTGAGCAAAAATCAGATTCAGAGGTTGAACAAGGACTGCAGATGCTGCTGGATTCTGACCTCCCTGCACTCAAAGTGGATTTTCTGGAGCTACAGAACTTCAAATGGCGCTCTCTAAATTGCGTTGGAAAGTAGACATCCAGGGCTTTCCAGCAATATATAATACTCCATACTTTGTCCGAGTTTAGACGACGCAAACTGGCGTTCAACACCAGTTCCATGCTGCATTCTAGAGTTAAACGTCAGAAACAGGTTGCAAAGTGGAGTTAAACGCCAGAAACAGGTTACAAACTGGCGTTCAACTCCAAGAGAATTCTCTACACATGTAAAGCTCAATGCTCAGCCCAAGCACACACCAAGTGGGCCCCGGAAGTGGATTTCTGCATCATTTACTCATTTCTGTAAACCCTAATAACTAGTTTAGCATAAATAGGACTTTTTACTATTGTATTTACATCTTTGGATTATCTTTTGATCCTTTGATCACGTTTAGGGGGCTGGCCATTCGGCCATGCCTGGACCTTATCATTTATGTATTTTCCACCATAGAGTTTCTACACTCCATAGATTAAGGTGTGGAGCTCTGCTGTTCCTCATGAATTAATACAAAGTACTACTGTTTTTCTTTTCAATTCAAGCTTATTCCTTCTCTAAAATATCCATTCGCACCCAAGAACATGATGAATGTGATGATTATGTGACGCTCATCATCATTCTCACTTATGAACGTGTGCCTGACAAACACTTCCGTTCTACATGCAAACAAGCTAGAATGAGTATCTCTTAGATATCTAATACAGAGGACTGAGTCCGAGATATTAGAATCTTCGTGGTATAAGTTAGAACCCATGGACGGCCATTCTTGAGATCTGGAAAGTCTAAACCTTGTCTGTGG
>NC_029789.2:109453226-109454674 GCF_000816755.2 Arachis ipaensis
CAAACCCAATTTGGTCCAGCATGAGAAAGCATTTCTAGCTTGATCTCTTCATTCCTCTTCCAAGGTTCAAAAGAGATCCAATTTTGAATAGCTTCTCTTCCAAGATAACTACTCAATTGGATGAAGATCGAAAGCTTTCAAGTAAAATCAAGAGGAAAGATAGAAGAAGAATAATAAAGATTAGTATTGATCCATCAAATTACAACAGAGCTCCCTAACCCAATGAAATGGGTTTAGTTGTTCCTATTCCTGGATGCAATATTGGCAGCTGTCCCACTAAGTAGCCGAGCCTGGCTTGAGTATTTATCTGATGTCCTGTTTGACTCATGTAAACTCCTTCTGCGAATGCCCTTTGCTCGTCCAATAGTTCTGCCTGTTCTATTTGTCTTCGATACATCTCATGTATGTGTGCCCCTTGATGTGCTTGGATGTTGATTAGCCTCTGGGTGGATTCTTGTTGCTCGTTTTGCCTTTGTTCCATCCTGTTGAATGCTTCTCCCCATTGTTGTCCTTGGCTTAGTTGTTCCATCATTTGCCTTTGCCACTCATCTTGCTGCCCCATCATCTGTAGTTGAAGCTCTTTTTGTGCTCCTTGGCTTTCCAAATATTGTCTAGATAAGCCATCAATGGCTTCCTGTAATTGGTGCATGTCCAAGGTCTGTGGTGCTTGTCCCTCTAAGACTTGTCCTTCAACTACTTGAGGGGCTGTCCTCTTTCTTTGCTTCCGTTGAGGCAGGGGGAGTGCTGCAGCATTCATCCTTCGGACCGTTATTGGAATGCCTTCCTTTATCCAAACGGGGTCCTCATCTTCAAAAACCACCCTAGCTTTCTTGCATATTCGATAAATAGTGCTGGGGTAACCTAATATTCCTCTTGAGTCGCTTTTCTCTGCCATCTTTCTAATTCCTTGAGCTATGATCTCATGAACTTTGATTTCTCCTCCCTTGAGTATACAATGCAACATTGTTGCTCTCTCGAGATTCACCTCCGAGTTGTTTGCAGCTGGGAGAATAGACCTCCTCACTAGCTCGAACCACCCCTTAGCTTCAGGAGTGAGATCTGTTCTTTTAATGAACTTTGGTTTATTTCCTGCACCCCTTTCCCAGTCAGCTCCTGGTACACAAAGGTCTAGTAAAAGCTGGTCATAATTGGGGTTGTTGTCCAATCTTGAGTGGTAACTTTCTTCTTCAAATGGTATAGACCGTAGCTTCAATGCCCTCATTTTTTCTTTTGTTTCTTTTGTTTTTCACTTCCATTGTTCTTTCCCTTTTCTCTTCTTAGGATCTTGTTATTAACTTAGTCTCATGAGTGTATCCAAAGCAAAGTATTCAGGATAGATAGTTGTCCACCTAGCCTTGTGGTTGAACCAACTTAGCTAACTTATGACTACCCCAAAGATTCATGAATGCACTTCCACAATATCAACTCCACTCTGGTCTTTTACAAAC
>NC_029789.2:109454807-109458199 GCF_000816755.2 Arachis ipaensis
CATAAATGATTTCCTTATCAACCATCCACCCGTATTGCAATGCATGATGCAAGCTTCTAAATCTCTTCTCATCATATGGGTATTCTTCCATGGGTTTCTTCCCCTCCCTTCTCTTAGAACTTGAAGATGCCATGAATGATTTAATATGTGAAGGTGGTAAGGTTGTGGAGACTTTTGGTTGTTTAGGGTTTTATGGCAATGAGGAGAGTGAGGGGAGGAATGTTTATAATCGGATAGGGGGTGTATTGTACCAAAATGAAGAGTGGTGAAAGTGTGTGATGACAATGGAGGGTGGTATGGACAAGGGTTGTTTATATAGAGAAGTTGTAAGAGAATGGAGGGTGTAGATTGATGAAGTGGTCACTTGATGGACGGTTGGGGTTATGCATGGCTAGAAGATAAGGATCATCACTTTATGATGGGGATTGCTCGGTCTTCTAGGGCTCCCTTTTTTTCAATGTTGCATGGCAACATTTTCCAACGTATTCCCTCTTTAGAACAAGTGTGTAACCCCTCTTCTTTAAGTGGCAAAATCTCCCCCATTTAATTGTCCAATCAATCCCTTTTTATGCTTCTTTTTCTTTCCTATAAAGATTTGAAATATGGAAATTAATATAAAAAAATTAAAACTCTACGGCTAGAATAAAATGAAAGAAAGGATTTGATTGTTTGTTTATGAATTCCAACTAACTAACTAACTATTGGTGGTTCCTTCTATGCATTTTGGTGGCACCATGGGGTGACACCAAACTTAGTTTGAAGCAATATGATGAAAAGTTTTGTTCAAGCTCCCAAGACCAGCATGCATCTTGGTTTGCTTTGAACACCAAACTTGTTCTTCACTATATACTGCATGATAAAGAATTCACCAAGTGTTTGTCAAGTTTGGGTTGAAATCATAAAGATTGACTTATTCATTATCATCTGAAAGCATATAAAACATGGGTTGCCTCCCATGAAGCGCTTCTTTAGCGTCACTAGCTTGACGTTTTTCTTTCATCATGGTGGTTGGTAGTGCTTAAAGTCCTCCCCTCTTGCTGTGGACTTGTATCCATTGGTTGGATCAATGATCTCCACATGTTCCAGGAAAAGAACTCTGTTGATAGTGAAGACCTTAGGTAATTGAGATGGTACAGTAGGGAGATTAGGAGGAATATCTGGGAAGTAAGATGAGACAACTCTATCCCTTGGAGAGAAATCTTCCGTAGGGATCTTCTTGTTCCTCCATCTCCTTGGTACCTTCTTCTTTGTTTCTTTTGAGGTTGCCTTCCCCTTGGTGACCTCTTTTCTCCATGGAGTTGTGATGCTGTCTTCACCTGCCTCTAGAGGTTTGGGTTCCTCCAACTTTTCTTTGAGCTGTGGCAATTACTGTTTTCCTTGTTTATCAATTGAGGGGGTTTCAGAATGAACTGGCTGTGCTTCAGTGCTTGTTTCCTCCTTCAGTGTCTCCTTATCGTTTGTGCTTAGTTCCTTGTCCTCTTGATTCCTTGTTCATCACTATAGTCTGCCCTCCCTTGAGTGAGCTTTTCCTCGGAAGAAGTTCCTTCATATACTTGATGAATGCAAGCATTTGTTGAATTGCCTTGATGAATGGTATGTTCACATGCAGAGATGCAAACAAGTCTAGGAACCTTGAGTATATTCTTTTTCTCACAGCACCATTTAGCAGTTGAGGGAATGGTGCATAGAGCGTCAGCAGCTCTTGTTGTGAGATTTCTGGTTCTTTGTGCTTTCTATCCTCCTCCTTTGTTGAGTTGTCTTCAGGTTGTTTGCGCATTTTGCCTTGCTTGTCTTCAATCTCTTGATCACTTGTAGTGACCATTTTGCAATCTTCCCATCTTACTTTCTTTGCTTCTCCCTTGGGGTTTTTCTCCGTGTCACTTGGGAAGCTATCAGTAGGTTTGGGAATCTTCTCAGCTAAATATCCTACCTGGAATTCCAGCTTCATAATGGTCTCTCCCTGGTTCTTAATATTGACTCGCACCTTCTCTTTGAACACCTTATTTTCTTGAATCTCTTGGCATATTCCTTCAAGTAAGGCTTCAATCTTAGAGAGCTTGTCATCAATTGATGAGTGGTTCAGAGTAGATGTGCTGTTTTGGTTTTGATAAGTATGTGGAGAAGTGTTGTTGTGGGGGTGTTGAGATGTCCTCTGGGTGAATTGCTGGTGAGCTGCATTGTTGTTGGAGTTGTAACTTCTCTGGTCTTGGTTTTGATCTTGCTCACTTCCCCACCCAAAGTTCGGGTGATTTCTCCATCCAGGATTGTAAGTCTTGGAGTATGGATCATAGTTTTTCCTTGGTGAATTCCCAATGTAGTTGGCTTGCTCCTGACTCCGCTCTGCTTCTTCGTTTACTCCTTCTTGTGTTGTTGATGAAGTGGAGATTGCTGCTACTTGGTTCCTCTCCATCTTCTTGGTGAGGTCAGCCAGCTGCTGGGTAATGAGCTTGTTTTGGGCCAACAAAGCATCTAGATTGTTTAGCTCCATCACTCCTCTTGTGTTCCCTCTTTCGGAAGCATAGGAGTAGTCGTTTTCTACTACTGTTTCAATAACATCTATGGCTTCCTCAATGGTCTTCTTCTTGTTCAAGGATCCTCACTGTGTCACATATTCTCAGGAAGGTGGTCAAATGTTGATTGGGGTCTTCTTGAACACCTCCTCCAAATGAACAGTTGTTCTAAACAAGGGTGATGAGTTGTGGTTTAAGTTCAAAGTTGTTGGCATGGATTGTTGGCTTTTGGATGCTACTTCCACAATTGCCTGGGTTTGGATTAATGTAAGAGCCCAAAAATCTTCTATCCTCCCCAGCATGATTTGCTCCACCTCCTCTGCCATAGTGGTGAGTCTCTTCTTCATGATGATTTTCCATGTTTTCTTCCATGTTTGGTTCAAAGTATTCCTCAAACTGTTCCTCCTCTTCTTCAGCACCAACTACTCGTTTTTCTTTTGCCTCCCTCCTTAGTCTAAGGAAGGTTCTCTCCGGTTCAGAATCAAAGGAAGTTGAAGCCCCGCTTCTTCTCCCTGTCATACAACCAACAAGTACAAGCAGAGAAAATAGGTGCAGACAGTATTTGTGTCAGAATTGCTGTTAGTTGTGGGTGATGCAATATATCAAACAGTTAGTGGATTAGCAAACAGAATTGAAAATAACAAAGAAAAACAAAAGAGTAGAGGGAGAAGGGAAGAAGTTTAACTAAAACAAAAAGTAAATCACTCAAACAGAAAATGAAATTCACAAAATAAAATGCTCAATCTAGTGATCTTCTAATCTAATCATTGTTGATGCACAATCAATCCCCAGCAACGGCGCCATAAACTTGATGCACGGAAAACTTGTCTCTCAACAAATCTCCCTTCGGCAAGTGTACCGAAGTTGTCGTCAAGTAAAAAT
>NC_029789.2:109458268-109484448 GCF_000816755.2 Arachis ipaensis
TGGCAATCTTAAGTGATTGAATTACAATTTCTTGCAATTCAATCTCTCAAATCTTGATCAATAGCCAATTCCTTGGTCAATTGCTCATGAGAAGAGATGAAGTATGGCCACTGATTATACCACATGCATTTCCCAAACCAAGTATTGAGAGGGTTATAGTCACATACCCATCCAAACCCAATTTGGTCCAGCATGAGAAAGCATTTCTAGCTTGATCTCTTCCAAGGTTCAAAAGAGATCCAATTTTGAATAGCTTCTCTTCCAAGATAACTATTCAATTGGATGAAGATCGAAAGCTTTCAAGTAAAATCAAGAGGAAAGATAGAAGAAGAATAATGAAGATTAGTATTGATCCATCAAATTACAACAGAGCTCCCTAACCCAATGAAATGGGTTTAGTTGTTCATAGCTCTTGAAAATGAAAACAAAGATGGAGAATACATCATAAAACTAGAAATTACAAAGAAAGTAAAATACAGAGAGTAGTTCTCCTTTTTCCCAGCCTCTAGAACTCCTTTACAATTCAAAGCTACTCCTATATATACTACTCTTCTCAGCTTCTAGTTTACTCTTCAAGTCTTGGGCCTTTGGATCTTGAGTTTGAAGCAGTTCCTTTCTTTATTTGGGCTTGGCTTTACTTGCAGAGAGAAAGTGCGAAGTGGGCAGAGACTTAAGCTCAGGGCGTAAGGAGTGTTAATCATTTAGTGAAAGTCTAAGTTCGGGAACGTTAGTGACACTTAACATTGTCACTAACGTTCCAATGCACCCCTTTGCCTCACGTTAAAACCCACGTTAACTAGGTTAACGTGGCTTTTAACGTTGCCATGTCAACCTTCGAGAACGTTAGTGACACTCAACATTGTCACTAACGTTCCAGTGTGCCCCCTTCTTGCTTCACGTTAAAGCTCACGTTAACTAGGTTAACGTGGTTTCTAATGTGGCCACTTATGAGTAATTGCGAACGTTAGTGACAATGTTGAGTGTCACTAACGTTGGCTTCTCTCCCCCCTTTTAACGTTAGAGGTCACGTTAACTAGGTTAACGTGGTTTCTAATGTGGCCACTTATGAGTAATTGCGAACGTTAGTGACAATGTTGAGTGTCACTAACGTTGGCTCAACTTCTTTTCTCCACGTTAGAGTTCACGTTAACTTGGTTAACGTGACTCTCTAATGTGGGCATTGATGGCTTTTTGAGAGAGTTATTGGCAATCACTTTTCTCAGTAATCTTGCAAGTTACCTCCCCTTTTCTTGCTTCCTTTTGGTCCTGAAATCAAGCAACAAAGTGCATCAAAGCTCTAGTCCAAGTCATGAGTAATGAAACATAATATTTGTCACTAAACTTATGCAAAATCCTCATGAAATTATGTAAAATGCACAATGTATGCTTGAGGCAAGGCATAAGTGAATATTTTCCCAAAACTAGCTTATTTCCTAAAGAAATGCATGAAACTAACCTAAAAATAGTAAAGAAAAGGTCAGTGAAACTGGCCAAAATGCCCTGGCATCAGATATTAGAATCTTCGTGGTATAAGTTAGAACCCATGGACAGCCATTCTTGAGATCTGGAAAGTCTAAACCTATTCCAGTGACAGACGCAAAAGGATAGTAAATCCTATTCCAGTATGATCGAGAACCGACAGATGATTAGCCATGCAGTGACAGCGCATTGGACCATTTTCACAGAGAGGATGTGATGTAGCCATTGACAACAGTGATGCCTTACATAAAGCTTGCCATGGAAAGGAGTAGGAATGATTGGATGAAGACAGCAGAAAAGCAGAGGTTCAGAAGAATGAAAGGCATCTTTATACGCTTATCTAAAATTCTCACCAATGAATTACATAAGTATCTCTATCCTAGTTTATATTTTAATTATGTTTTATTTATCAAATCTCCATAACTATCTGAATCCGCCTGACTGAGATTTAAAAGGTGACCATAGCTTGCTTCAAGCCGACAATCTCCGTGGGATCGACCCTTACTCACGTAAGGTTTATTACTTGGACGACCCAATGCACTTGCTGGTTAGTTGTGCGGAATTGTGACAAAGTGTGATTTACGTTTGAGAGCCCCAAGCCATTGGCACCATTGTTGAAGATCACGATTTCACATACTATGTCTCCGATCTGAAATTTTTCTATTTCACCTTCGGGTTGTGGACGGAGTTCTTCTCGTTTCTGGACTCCACCAAGCTCAATTGTATGGAATTCTTTTCTTCCGCCTCTGAGATTTAGACTTTCGTTATAACAGCGGTGCGCCATCTTTTGATCTGCTTTTATTGTAGCTATTCCTTCTGCAGTTGGGAATTTCATGCATAGATGTGGAGTTGAGACTATTGTGCCGAGTTGATTCAATGTTGTTCGACCTATTAAGGCATTGTAGGCTGAACTCACGTTGACAACGATGTAGTCTATTTTGAGAGTTCTGGATTGGTTTCCTTTTTCGAACGTTGTGTGTAGTGAGATGTATCCAAGTGGTTGTACTGGGGTATCTCCCAGTCCGAACAGGATGTTCGGGTATACTCTAAGCTCTTTTTCTTCTAAGCCGAGCTTGTCGAAGGCAGTTTTGAATAAGATGTCGGCGGAGCTCCCTTGGTCTATTAATGTGCGGTGGAGATTGGCGTTTGCTAGTATGATGGTGATGACCATGGAATCGTCGTGTCCTGAGATGATACCGGATGCGTCTTCTTTGGTGAACGTGATTGCAGGGATGTCGGGGGCTTCCTCCTTTCCTTCGACATGATATACTTCTTTAAGATATCTTTTGCGGGATGATTTGGAGATTCTTCCTCCTGCAAATCCTCCGTGTATCATATGAACATGTCTTTCTGGCGTACGAGGTGATCACTCGGTTCGTCCGACCTCCTCGTCCCTCCTCTTTTTTCTTTGCTCATCGTCTCGGGTGGCCAAATACCGATCTAGTTTTCCTTCTCTTACTAACTTTTCTATGACATTTTTTAGATCGAAGCATTCGTTGGTGGAATGCCCACGGATACGATGGTATTCACAATACTCGTTTTGGTTTCCTCCTCCTCTTTTGCCTTTGAGTGGTCGAGCTGGGGGTATTTTTTCTGTGTGGCAGACTTCCTTGTACACATCCACAAGAGACACCCGAAGGGGGGTGTAATTATGATATTTTTTAATTTTTTTCCCTTGTCGATCTTCCTTCTTTTTGGACTCTTTATCTTTATCCCGGTAGGTGAATCCGGATTTTGAGGTTTCTCCTAGTCGAGAATTTTCTTCCATGTTAATGTATTTCTCCGCTCGTTTTTGCACTTCGTCCAAATATGTGGGGTACTTCTTTGATTTGGATTGGCTAAAAGGTCCCTCTCGTAGGCCATTGATGAGGCCCATGATGGCGGCCTCTGTTGGCAAGCTTTGTATGTCTAGGCATGTTTTATTGAATCTTTCCATGTAGTTGCGAAGACTTTCCAGATCTCCTTGCTTGATTCCTAGTAGACTGGGGGCGTACTTAGCCTTGTCTTTTTGGATGGAGAATTTGGCCAGGAATTTTTTGGCTAGGTCATCAAAGCTTGAGATGGACTTCGGAGGTAGGTTGCCGAACCATCTGATTGCTGTCTTCGTGAGAGTTGTTGGAAAAGCTTTGCAGCGAACTGCATCTGAGGCGTCGGTGAGGTACATCCTACTTCTGAAGTTGCTGAGGTGATGGTTGGGATCTGTAGTGCCATCGTACAAAGTCATATCCGGAAGTTTGAAGTCCTTAGGAATTTTGGTCTTCATGATTTCCCTAGTAAATGGATCTTGATCTTTGCATGAGTTGTCCTCAAGGGTGGTCCGAGTAGCTTTTGCTTTGAGATCGACTTCGAGTTTTAGAAGTTCATCTTCTAAGTCTCGACGTCGCCTTACCTCTCTTTGTAGATCCTTCCCAACTTCTCGTTGGTGCTGGGTTTCTTTTTCAAGTTGCTTTAAACGATCTTGAAGCACTTCTATCACTCCCGGATTTGATGAGTTTTTGTCCCCGTTGGATTCTGGAGTATCATTTAGCGCAGTGTTCGCGTTTTTGTATGGTGTTCTATCCTCTAGATCCGAATCGTGGTCGTTGTCATGATCGTCTGCCATGGTGATGGGATGACTTCCAAGTTCCCCGGCAACGGCGCCAATGTTCCGAGGTTACCTGAAACTGTAGGTCGATCTCGGACGAGATCTTCTGTTCTGGTCAGAGATGACATGTCCGGCTGATGGGTGACGACCGGAGCTGTCGTGTCTGACTTGTTGGACTGGCTGCACTGCTGATCCTTGGTCACTGGAGGGTGGGGGTACCTGCAAGAGACTCTGATGCTTAAGTTAGCATGGGTATTAAATAGGTTTTTTAGTAGAATCAGAGTATGAGTTATACCTGGGTGCTCCAGTGTATTTATAATGGTGTAGAGTGACCCCTTTTAGATAAGATAAGTTTAGTTATCTTATCTTATCTTATCTTTGAGTTGAGGTCAGCTTATCTTCAAGAGAACCGCCCTTATCTCTATAGGCTTGGACTGCCTTTGGATTTGGGTCGTGCTCCTCTATTTGGGCCCCTTACTGAGCTTTCCTGTCGATTTGACCGAACTCTTTGAGAAGAGGTCGGATAGCCTAACCTGAAGAGGTCGGTCGCTTTGTTACTGAGCATCTCGGATCGGATATCTCGACCCAGGGTGTGAACAGAATGTTTTTAGGTGTTTGAAATAATTGAGTGTGATTGAGTGGATGGTATTGAAGTTGTAGTTGATGTAAGAATTATTTCTAGGCTTTGAAGGTGTTGAATGGTTAGAAATTATTTACGATTGAGAATTTGATGAGACCTTGAATTAGGCATAGAGATGCTGTAGGACCTGAGTTATGACTTAGCTTTTAGGATGATCGTAAATCCTAATTGCGTCAAGTTGAGCGAGTTCAGAGTTGAGCTTAAGTTTGGTAAACCGATAATGATGTATGACTTGAGTGAACATTTGGATTAGTTAGTAAATTAGTTGCTGAAAAATTAGAGTGGCACAGCAGAAGCTTGCGGAATGCAATTGTCGTGTTAGAAAAAATAGGGATTGCGATATTCGATCATGATGACTTTGGGCTTAGACTAAAACAGGAACTAATTTATTTGAAAGATTAATTTGGAGAGCATTAAATTGAAATGCTAATGTTGTATTGAGGTTGATTGAAGGGAGTTGAGAGTGAGAAGGATAGGTACGATATAGGCTTGAATTCAGTTAAAATATGGAGTTATAAATAAGAATAAAAGATGTAAATAGGACTTTGAACTGACGTGGAAGAATGAAACGATGAATAGTGAGAGGTAGGTTTAAGTTGAGGGAACATTTATGGTTGATAAAGGATAAGCCAAATTTTGAGGGAAAAATTTCTTATTTGGTAGGGAGAATGTAAGAACCGAGACTAATTAATCATCTAAGTAAGTAATTAATATTGCCCAAATTAGGTTCCAAAAATTTAGAACGAGAATTTGTGGATTTAAATATAATTTTTGGAACTGTAGGTCGATCTCGGTCGAGATCTGTAGTGGTGGCCGGAACTGTCGTGTCTGACTTGTTGGCCTTGGGAAATGCTGCTGATCCGTGTTCACCGGAGAGTGGTGGTACCTGCAAGGGACTCCGATGCTTAAGTTAGCATGGGCTTTAAGCAGGTATTTTGTGTAGAATCAGAGTATGAGTTATACCTGGGTGTTCCAGTGTATTTATAGTAGTGTGGAGTGACCTTTCTGGAGATAAGATAATTATCTTATCTTATCTTATCTTTGAGTGAAGTTATCTTATCTTTAAGGGGAACCGCCTTTATCTTTCTTAGGCTTTAGCTGCCTTTAGATTGGGTTGTGTCCCTTTGTTTGGGCCTGCTTGGGCTTCTTATGTCGATTTGGCCGAACTCTTTTAAAGAAGAGGTCGGTGGACCTGACCTAAAGAGGTCGGTCGCTTTGTCTTCAATTAGTCCGGGTCGGATAGCTCGACCCAAGGTATGAACACTTAGGCTAGTGACCCATAGGGTAAGGTTGAATTCAATTGGTTGTTGGATTGTTGAATGATGATTTATGATGAATTATATTGGATTGATGATTTTGAGTATGTTGATGAATTATGATGTTGAATTTGATAAAGATAGCGTAAAATATTTAGATTGAGATGAAATGAGATTGAATATGATGCTTGGTATTGAAAGATTTATGATTGATGAATGTGTTGGTGGATGATTGTTTGTAATGTTATATATTTGATAATTGAGGTTGAGAATAATGAAGTGTGAAGAAAAATTTGGTTTGAATGGTGGAATGTGATACAAAAGGGTATATTTTGATGTAAATTGGAATTTGGAAGTGTTCATACATCGGTTCGAGCTATAGAGGACCGGGTTGGCCGACCTCTTAGAAGGTTGGCCCATGACCGACCCTGATGAGCGAATTCTTGACGGTTTAGAATTTCCTCAAATGAGTGAATTCTCGTTGTGAAGTATAGTTTCCAAACCAATCAAGAATCCTTTCATACAAAAATTTGAGTTGTCACAAGTACAAACCCCAAATGAAAATTAACCGAAGTATTTGGACTCCGGATCTTCTCACAAGAAATTGCAATGAAGTGGTCAATTATTGGCTATGAAGGTCAAGGGGGGTTTGGTTGATAAAAGGGGCAATAAAATAAATGAAAAGAAAAATTAAGAGAGCAATTAAAGAAAGCAAGTAATAAAGAGAGACATTCATGGCAAGTGTTGAGATCATAGGCTTTCTATCCTAGTCATGCAATGATTAATTCATCTTATTTAGTCAACTCCAACAAATAGGGAGAATGTCAAACAAGACTAATCAATCATATCACAATAATAGACAAGAATTTATCTTATTTCGTCCTCTCCAACATTGGAAGAAGGTATCATATTATCTTTCATTAGAGAAAGTCTAATAAGACTAGCTAATCTCAATCCAAAAGTCCTAATCAACTTACTAATTAAATTAGCAAAAGATTAGCGTCAATGGAAACAATATTAGCTAACAACTCTAGATCACCAACATAAGTTGGGTTTTCATGACTCAAGATTGCCTAATTACTCTTTCCAAGCCAAGAATGCTCAAAATCTACTCTAAAGCCCAACCAAGCATTTTGTCAAACACTTGGTGAGTACAAAAGGAAAGCATAATAAATGACAAGAAATAGTAAAATCTACCAACTACAAATTGCAAGGAAACAAGATCACAACTCAAATCAACAATAAAAGAGACATGGAAATATAAAATTGCATTAAAGAAAATTAAGATTCAACAATGGTTCATAAACATAAAAATGGAAAAATAAGAGAAATGACAAGTAAAACTAGAAGAGTAGAGATGTAACAACAAGAAATTAAAAGGAGAAATTAAATCAAAACAAGAATTAAAACTTGGATCCAAGAAGAATTAAACCTAAACTATCCTAAAATCTAGAGAGAGGAGAGAGCCTCTCTCTCTAGAATTCTAACCAAAAACATGATAAAAACTAAACTATGACTACTTGGTTCATTCTCCCTTCAATCATTGGGTTCAATAGCATATAAATGGGTTGGATTGGGCCCAAAATGAGCTGCAAAATTGCTGGGGACGATTTCATTAAAGTGGACCCACGGACAGCATCGGCGCGCACGCGTACATGGCGCGTGCGCGCCCCTGAACGTGAAGCAACATATGGGAAATTTTATATCATTGTGAAGCACCGGATGTTATCTTTCCAACGCAACTAGAACCACCTCATTTGAACCTCCGTAGCTCAAGTTATGGTCATTTGAGTGCAAAGAGGTCAGACTTGACAGTATTTCGGTTCCTTCATTTCTTCATGAGTTCTCCCACTTTGCATGCTTTTCTCCTTACTTCTTCCATCCAATACTTGCCTTATGAACATGAAATCACTCAACAAACACATTAAGGCATCGAATGGAATTAAAGTGAATTAAAATCACCAATTTTAGGGCCTAAAAAGCATGTTTTCACATTTAAGCACAAATCAAGGGAGAATTGCAAAATCATGCTAATTCATCGAATAAATGTTAGAAAAGTTGATAAAACCACCCAAATTAATCACAAGATAAACCATAAAATCGGGGTTTATCAAATCTCCCCACACTTAAACCAAGCATGTCCTCATGCTAAGAATAAAGAAGGACAAGAAAAGGGTATGAACATTTATTCAATGCAAATAAACTATATAAACCTATCTATATGAATGCAACTAAATGCAAAATGCTTCTACCTACTTGGTCAAAAGCAAATCAATCTCCAAGAACATATATAAGCAAGTAGGGCAAAGGTCATATGACGACTCACAAACTCTACCAATTCAAATATAAAAATGAGGTCCAAATAGACTTGCAAGAAGAAAAGCTCATGAAAGCCGGGAACAAGGAATTGAGCATCGAACCCTCACCGGAAGTGTATCCGCTCTAGTCGCTCAAGTGTATAGGGTCGATTCACTCAATTCTCTTCTACTCATGCTTTCCAAGATTTATTTTTCATCTAACAATCAACAATTATTCAATGCATGCATACATTCATCATGAGGACTTATTCATAGGTTGTAATGAGGCTAGGGTAAAGGTAGGGATGCATATGGTCAAGTGAGCTTAAAATTTGTATCTTTGATTAGCCTAAGCTCTCACCAAACACACATAACAACCTATACAATTCTAATACAATACTTAGCTACCCATGATTCCCACTTTTTTACATACTCATGCATTCTCTTTAATTCACATTCCATATGCATTGATTTTTATTGAACTTTACTTTGGGGCATTTTTTTGTCCCCTTTTTATTGCTTTCTTTTTCTATATTTTTGTTTCTTTTATTTTATTTTTTTTATTATAATTTTTTTCTATTTTTTTTCATACATTTTTTTTCAAAAGTATATACAAATGTATCAATGCATATGGTTTTACATAATTAATGCATAAGCATGTACCCAATTCCCAAAAAATCTTCAACAAAATACAAAATACACTTTTACCTTAACCAATGTCCCAAGTTTCCCATACTCAAATGATACACACCCTCACGAGCCTAAGCTAATCAAAGATCCAAATTAAGGACATTTATTATTTTTCACTTAGGGGTAGTGATGTGCTAAAATTAAGAACAAAAGGGATTAAATAGGCTCAAAATTGGCTAACAACGGTTGATGAAAGGTAGGCCATTTGGGCAAGTGAGATAAATGAAATGATGGCCTCAATCATATAAATACATGTATACATGGAATAATGGATATAAAGAATCAAACAAATCAAAGATTACAATCAAAGAAAGAGAATAATGGACACAAGAATAGAAATAAGTGGTTATAAGATGTAACCACGCAATTGGGCTCAAAACTCACATGCTTGTGTTCTTTGCTCAAAAATCATGTTTCAAAATAAATTCTTCAAGCAAGTTCAACAAGATTTTTTTTTCAAATTGGTAGGGTACCCTAAAAACAGTTTCTTGGAAAAGAAATTATTACCCTAACCAAGTAGTACTAACATAAAAAGGAAGTGGTAAAAAATATATACAAATTATAACTAACATGCAATCTATCATGCAATGCAACAACTAATCTAACAAAGACAAAAATTAAAAATTGGTGTTGAAAGAAAGAGATTGTTACCTATGGAGGTCGGTCGGACGACCTCCCCATACTTAGAAATTTGCACCGTCCTCGGTGCATGCAAAGAAGAGCAAGGTGGATAGGTTGCTACAATTGATGAGCTCCTTCAAAAAGTTGTGCGGATGAACTTGTTTGTTGCCCCATTTGAAGCTTTTCCATTCCTTTCCTTCTTGGTGGCCAACCTCAAAGGAGAGAAAAAGAAAGAAAATTAAGCCTACAACAAAGATATCAAAACAAATAGAACGTAGGCGGGGGCTAATGCCAAATAAGAGTAAGGTTCTCACTACATGTTAGCTACGCATGTAAGTGAAAAGACAATATAGGCTAAGGCATATTAACTAACACTTGATGCAAGAGTAAGTTAAAGCATGAAGAGCATATTGAGCATCAAGCTTAATCAATAATTGACACAAACAAGATTAGTGGTAAGCGTGAGAGCATTTGGTCCCATCCTAACTCAATAATGATGAAGTATAAAAACAAGGGATCATGAGTCAGGAAGGACTAAAGCACTAATCTTGTGTGTAGAGCAAATATTACAATTAATGTCAAACAAGTCACAAAGCACCAAGATTAACCAAGAAATCCTCAACAATTGAATATAAGAATCCAACACCATTATTAAAACAAGAACTTAGAAAAGAAAATAAGAACAATTTATAAAAACAAAATTAAAATGCAATGGGTGATAATATGCAAATGCAACATATAGAAGAAAATGAAAATAAGAAAAATAAAAGTGGAATTTTGAAAAGAAAAGAAGAAGTAAAAGAAAGCAAGAAAGGAAGAAAGAAGAAGAAAGAAGAAGGTAGAAAGAAAGAGGAAGAAAACAAAGTAGAAAACAGGGGAAGCAGCACACGAAACCGACGCGTACGTGCACGATACGCGTGCGCGTGGGTGGGCAGGTGGGACAAGCGACGCGTACGCGCATAGCACGCATACGCGTGGATGTGAAGATGGCGACCGGCGCGGACGCGTCATGTACGCTTGCGCGTGGGTCGCGGCACAGAATAGGCATAACTTTGGCACAACTCTCTGGTTTTTGTACCAGGAGTGTGATATGCACCACCGGCGCGCGCTTGGGCGCCGATGCCCGATTTTTTTTTTTTACAGGGCACTCTCCTAATCTACAAGTATTCTAATATAACCAAAATTAAATTCAATAACAAATCTTTTTGGTTTTTGAAAAATTTTCAAACATACTAAAAACAAAATTTATACTACAAACAAAATGCAATCTAACAACAACTATTCTTATCAAAGCATGAATGCAACAAACAACCTATCAATAAAAGCGAAATGCATAAGAGTATAGAAAATAACAAAAACTACCTACAATGGCAACTAAAATCACTTATTAACCAAATCTAAAAGAGAGTGGAAAGAGTTTACCATGGTGGGGTGTCTCCCACCTAGCACTTTTAGTTTAAGTCCTTAAGTTGTACATTTGGGAAGCTCCTTGTTATGGTGGCTTGTGCTTGAATTCATCTTAGAACCTCCACCAATGCTTGGTTTTCCATTGTGCTCCAAAATTTCTAATGAGTTGCAACAAGTCTTGATGGAGTCCTTCACAAGCTAAGGGTTCCCAAAATTGATCCTCATATATGCCCGGATCCCAAATCTTGTTTCTACACCCATCTTCAAGTTGATCAAGACAATTCCATTTGGGTGGCAAGTGATCCGAATTCTCAAGTAAACACCAATGCATCTTCCTAGACCCCTTTAGTTGAGAACTATACCAACCATTGCACTTAGACTTTAAGTTTCCAACCATAAGGAACCTTGATTGGCATTTTCACCCACTACTCAATTTCCTTTTGTTGTTAACCCCACAAAGAGCTCTAAGTTGCCCATCATTTTCAATCAAACCATATTCAAGTGGGAAATTAAATATTAGAGATAAGAATTTTACCCACTTGAATGTTATGTTGGATGGAGACTTAGGAAGGGACGTCTCCAATGGTCTTGTAAGTTCCATTCCCTTGTGCTCTTCTTTGAATACCTCCACCTCTTGGCAAGCTTCTTCCACCTTCACCTCTTGACAAGGCTCTTCATGTCCAATTACTTCCTCACCAACCTCTTCTAGCTCTTCTCCATTCTTCATATCATAACTTGGAGGTAATGTGGAACTTGTCTCAACATCCACCTCAAATTCAAGAGGAGAAGATTCTTCAAATACCAAAGGATCATGTGTTGGTGTAGGCTCATCTCCAAGAGGAGGATTTGTTATTTGCTCACCTTCTTCCAATTCTTCATCATTTATTATATGCTTAGGAGGTTGTGCATTATCCTCCTCAACACCAAATTCAAGCTCATTAGAAGAAGGTTCAACAACTTCCACAAAATCATCAACAATGTCACTTGGTGTGGAAGTGCTCTCAAGTTTGGAATCCACCTCTTGTTCAACTTCTTCTAACTCTTCAACTACTTCTTCTTCTTCAACAATCTCTTCCTCCTCCACTTGTTGCAAGACATACCCCATCTTCTTGTCCTCATGTTGAGATTCTAAAATCTCCTTCATGCTCCTTTCATTGGTTGAATTCTCACATTCATCTGTGGAGATGCTTTGATTGTTGCATGAGTCCCATGAGTCCAAGTTGGCTTTAATTTTGGCAAGGTTAGCCTCAATAGCTTCATAATTCTTCCTTTGGGCTTCCTCTTGCTCCTTTTGATGGATTATTTCTTGAAGCCAATCCATTTCTTCCTTGAGATGATCCGTTTGCTCTTCGATGGATGGATATGGGTGTTCTTCCATGGAGGGTTGTGGTGGTAAGGGAAATTCATTATGTGGTTGAAAGTTATCATACATGGGAGGTGATTCATCTTGGTAATACTATGGAGGTGGTGGTTCTTGAGGGTATTGGTGGTGGAATTGGGGTGGTTCTTCACATGGTTCATATGATTCACAAGGTGGTTGGTATGGTGGATATGGATTGGGGTCATATGGAGTTGTTTGGTGTAAAGGGGCTTATGAGTAAGGTGGTTCAAAGTCATGTTGAGGGGGTGGTTCATAGGCATGTGGTGGTGGTTGTTGACAATCATAATAAGGGTCACCACATCCATTAGATTGATATGCATTAGGATTAGAAGTATACCCATAAGAATTCGGAGGTTGTTGTTGCCAAGAAGGTTGATCAATCCCTTGAGGCTCCTCCCATCTTTGATTGTTCCATCCTTGATGCATATTGTCATTGTAGCTCTCATTCCCTACAACATAATTTGAGCCAAACTCATAGTCAAAGTGGTGAGAATTCATAGTAGCAAGAGAAAATAAAACAAATACTAATAAGAACTTATAAAAACTAACTCCTAAAATAAGCAAAAACTAGCAAAGAAGCATATTAACATATATACAACAGCCAATAACATAACACCATTGCAACTCCCCAGCAACGGCGCCATTTTGATGAGCGAATTCTTGACGGTTTAGAATTTCCTCAAATGAGTGAATTCTCGTTGTGAAGTATAGTTTCCAAACCAATCAAGAATCCTTTCATACAAAAATTTGAGTTGTCACAAGTACAAACCCCAAATGAAAATTAACCGAAGTATTTGGAATCCGGATCGTCTCACAAGGAATTACAATGAAGTGGTCAATTATTGGCTATGAAGGTCAAGGGGGGGTTTGGTTGATAAAAGGGGCAATAAAATAAATGACAAGAAAAATTAAGAGAGCAATTAAAGAAAGCAAGTAATAAAGAGAGACATTCATGGCAAGTGTTGAGATCATAGGCTTTTTCCTTCCAAGCATTTTGTCAAACACTTGGAAGGCATAAAAGGAAAGCATAATACATGACAAGAAATAGTAAAATCTACCAACTACAAATTGCAAGGAAACAAGATCACAACTCAAATCAACAATAAAAGAGACATGAAAATATAAAATTGCATTAAAAAAAATTAAGATTCAACAATGGTTCATAAACATAAAAATGGCAAAATAAGAGAAATGACAAGTAAAACTAGAAGAGTAGAGATGTAACAACAAGAAATTAAAAGGAGAAATTAAATCAAAACAAGAATTAAAACTTGGATCCAAGAAGAATTAAACCTAAACTACCCTAAAATCTAGAGAGAGGAGAGAGCCTCTCTCTCTAGAATTCTAACCAAAAACATGATAAAAACTAAACCATGACTACTTGGTTCATTCCCCCTTCAATCCTTTGGTTCAATAGCATAGAAATGGGTTGGATTGGGCCCAAAATGAGCTACAAAATCGCTGGGGGCGATTTCATTAAAGTGGACCCATGGACAGCATCCGCGCGCTTGCGTACATGGCACGTGCGCACCCCTGAACGTGAAGCAACATATATCAAACTTTATATCATTATGAAGCCCCGGATGTTAGCTTTCCAACGCAACTAAAACCGCCTCATTTGGACCTCTGTAGCTCAAGTTATGGTCGTTTGAGTGCGAAGAGCTCAGACTTGACAGCATTACGGTTCCTTCATTTCTTCATGAGTTCTCCCACTTTGCATGCTTTTCTCCTCACTTCTTCCATCCAATACTTGCCTTATGAACATGAAATCACTCAAAAAATACATCAAGGCATCGAATGGAATTAAAGTGAATTAAAATCACCAATTTTAGGGCCTAAAAAGCATGTTTTCACATTTAAGCACAAATAAAGGGAGAATTGCAAAATCATGCTAATTCGTTGAATAAATGTGAGAAAAGTTGATAAAACCACCCAAATTAAGCACAAGATAAACCATAAAATCGGGGTTTATCAGAACCCTTAGAAGGTTGGCCCATGACCGACCTCTTGGAAGGTTGGCCTATTACCGACCTCTTCACAAAGAGCTCGGCCAAGTAAACATAAGAAGCCCAAGCAGGCCCAAACAAAGGGACACAGCCCAATCTAAAGGCAGCTAAGGCCTAGAAAGACAAAGGCGGTTCCCCTCAAAGATAAAATGACTTCACTTAAAGATAAGATAAGATAACTAACTTATCTTATCTAGAAAGGTCAGCCCACACTACTATAAATACGCTGGAGCACCCAGGTATAACTCATACTCTGATTCTACACAAAATACCTGCTTAAAGCCCATGCTAACTTAGGCATCAGAGTCCCTTGCAAGTACCACCACCCTCCGATGAACAAGGATCAGCAGCACCACCAAGGTTAACAAGTCAGACACAACAGTTCTGGCCACCACAGCAGATCTCATCCGAGATCAACCTTCAGTTTTAGGTAACCCTCGGAACATTGGCGCCGTTGCCGGGGAGCCTGGAAGTCATTCCATCACCATGACGAACGACCATAACAATGATCACAACTCTGGTTTGGTGGATAGAATGCCAAACAAAAAACGGACGCCACTTCCAAAGACACACCTCAAAACGGGGGAGATAAGCAACCCCAAACACAGAAATTTTGGAAGCTATCCGTGAGCAACAGAATCACCTTAAACAGCTGGAACCAGAAGCTGAACATCAACGGAAAGCCGAAAGAGACCTTCGGAGAGAAACAAGATGATGTCGAAAGCTAGAGGACAAGCTCTTAAATCTCGAAGCCGATCTCAAAACCAAGACCGCTCAATCCAGTCATGAAAATAGCCCCCACAGAGATCAAGACCCATTCACCAAAGAAATCATGAAAGCTAAAGTCCCAAAGGACTTCAAAGCTCCTGACATGATCCTATACGACGGCACATCGGACCCAAGCCATCTTCTCAGCAATTTCAGAAGTAGGATGTATCTCACAGATGCCTCAGATGCACTCTGTTGTAAGGCCTTCCCGACCACTTTAACCAAGACAGCAATAAAGTGGTTCGACAGCTTGCCACCTAGATCCATCGCAAGTTTTGACGACTTAGCCAAAACATTCCTTGCCAGATTCTCCATCCAGAAGGACAAATCCAAACACTCCCCAAGCCTATTAAGAATCGAGCAAGGAGATCGGGAAAGTCTTCGCAACTATATGGAAAGATTCAATAAAGCATGTTTGGACATACAAAATCTGCCAACAGAAGCAGCCATCATGGGCCTCATCAATGGCCTAAGAGAAGGACCTTTTAGTCACTCCATATCAAAAAAGCATCCAACATCCCTGAACGAGGTACAAGAACGGGCAGAGAAGTATATTAACATGGAGGAGAATTCTCGATTAGGAGGAACCTAGAAAACTAGATTCTCCTACCCCTCTCGGGACAAGGATAAAGAGTCCAAGAAAAAAGAAGATCAACCCAGTGAGAAACCCAGAAAATACCACAATTACACCCCTCTTCGGGTGTTCCTTGTGGATGTTTACCGAGAAATATGCAACACTGAGAAGATCCCACCACCCCACCCAATCAAAAGTAAAACAGGAGGGGGAAATCGGACAGAGTACTACGAATGCCACCGAATTTACGGACATCCTACCAACGAATGCTTCGACTTAAAAAACGTCATAGAGAAATTGGCGAGAGAAGGGCGACTAGATCGATACTTAGCCAACAAAGCAGATGAACCAAGAAAAAGAAGAAGGGACGAAGAGGTCGGACGGGCTGAACAACCACCTCACACTCCTGAGAGTCATGTTCATATGATAAATGGAGGATTTGCAGGAAGAGGGATCTCTAAATCTTCTCGTAAAAGACACCTGAAAGAAGTATATCATATTGGGGAAGGAGAGAGGTCATCTGACCTCCCCACTATTACCTTTACCCAAGAAGATGCAACAGGAATTATCCCGTGACATGATGATCCTATGGTCATCACTATCATATTAGCCAATGCTAATCTCCACAGAACACTGGTAGACCAGGGAAGCTCCGCGGATATCTTGTTCAAATCCACCTTCGACAAACTTGGTCTGCAAGATAGAGAGCTCAGAACATATCCGAATAGCTTGTTCGAACTGGGAGACACTCCAATTCAACCACTCAGATATATCTCACTACACAAGACCTTTGAAAAGGGAAATCGGTCAAGGACTCTAAACATAGACTACATCATAGTCGACGTGAGCTCAGCTTACAATGCCCTAATAGGTCAGACAACATTGAACCAACTAGCCACATTGGTCTCGACCCCACACCTCTACATGAAGTTTCCAATTCCAGAAGGGATCGCCACGATAAAAGGAGATAAAAAAATTGTAGGACGTTGTTACAATGAAAGTCTGAACCTTAAGGGCATCCCCAAAAGAGAGGAAGTCAACACTATTGAACTCGGGAGAATTCGAGCTCGCGAGGAACTTCGCCTACAGCCTGAAGGCGAGACCGAAGAAGTCTAAATCGGCGATGCCCGGGATAAGATAACCAATGTCGGGGCAACCCTAAAGGGAGACTTAAAGGAGTCTCTGATACAGTTCCTACAGGATAACGGTGACCTCTTTGCATGAAAGTCCGCACACATGCCGGGCATAGAACCCAAACTAATGTGCCAGAAACTGGCAGTATATCCAAGATCTCGGCCAGTGTAGCAGAAGCGTAGGAAGCTCGGACCAGAAAAGTCCCAAGCCGTGGAAGAACAAGTACAAGCCCTACTGGAGGCAGGGTTCATAAGGGAAGTCAAATACCCACTATGGCTAGCCACCGTTGTCTTGGTAAAAAAGTCAAACAGAAAGTGGCGAATGTGCACTGACTATACCGATCTCAATAAAGCCTGCCCAAAAGATCCCTACCCACTCCCAAGTATAGATACTCTATTGGACGTATCTTCAAGATACAAATACCTCTCCTTCATGGATGCTTATTCAGCATACAATTAAATCCCAATGTATCCACCCGATCAAGAAAAGACCTCGTTCCTAACCCCAAAAGCAAATTACTGCTATATCGTCATGCCATTCGGACTCAAAAATGCAGGAGCTACCTACCAAAGATTGATGAACAAAGTCTTTGCAGACCACATTGGGAAACTAATGGAGGTTTACGTGGACGATATACTGGTAAAAACACAAAGTGAGGAATCTTTGTTGCCCGAACTCACCAAAGTGTTCGACACTATCAGAAAGCATGGTATGCGACTTAATCCTACAAAATGCACCTTTGCAGTAGAAGCTGGCAGATACTTGGGCTTCATGCTCATGTAAAGAGGAATTGAGGTGAATCTAAATAAATGTCGGGCTATACTCGACATGAAAAGTCCGACCTGCATCAAAGAAGTACAACAGCTCAACGAAAGACTTGCGGCCCTGTCCCGGTTTCTAGCAGGGTCAGCCATGAGATATCTCCCCTTTTACGCTACATTAAGGAAAGGAAAGAGGTTTGAATGGACAACAGAGTGTGAGAAAGCTTTCCAAGACTTCAAAAGTTTCTTAGGGCAACCACCCATTCTTACCCGACCACGGGAGGGAGAAGCACTCATATTATATCTTGCAGTAGGAAATCGGGTAATAGCCTCAGCCCTAGTCAGAGAAGATGAAGGTGGGCAGCAACCCGTCTACTTCATCATCAAAGCTTTACAAGGGGCCGAACTGAACTATCAAAAGATAGAAAAGTTTGCCTACGCACTCTTACTCACCTCTCGACGACTCCGCCCATACTTTCAAGCACACACTATCAAGGTTAGGACCAACCAGCCCATAAAAGGCATCCTACAGAAGACAGACTTAGCTGGAAAAATCCTGCAGTGGGCAGTCGAGTTGTCTGCATTTGACCTTCAATATGAAGCCCGGACTGCCATCAAATAACAGTATCTGGCCGATTTCGTTGCCGAGTACACTGATACCCCGGGAAATCCCACAAAATGGAATCTCTACATGGACGGCTCTTCAAACAAAACCGAGAGTGGCATATGTGTGATTATAGAAAGTGATCAGTGAACCCAAATCGAGCTATCACTAAAGTTCGAATTCCCTGCCTCAAAGAACCAAGCTGAATACGAGGCACTACTGGCTGGTTTAAGGCTGGCTAAGGAGGTAGGAGTACAAAAGCTTACCGTATTCAGTGATTCACAAGTAGTCACCCCACAGATAGAAGGGAGCTACCAGGCTAAGGATCCCACCATGAAAAAATACCTAGACAAAACCAGAGAACAACTCGGACAATTCGGGGGATATGAGGTCCAACATATACCTCGGGAACAGAATACCCGAGCTGATGCACTTTCAAAACTAGCTACCACCAACAGCTCAGACAATTCGGGGGATATGAGGTCCAACATATACCTCGGGAACAGAATGCCCGAGCTGATGCACTTTCAAACCTAGCCAGCACCAAACTAGGGGGCAATAATAGAAGCCTCATCCTATAAACACTGCAAAATCCATCAATCTCGGAGGAAGAAAAGGTCCTAACCGTATTAGGTCAGGGTCGTTCCCCCGGAGTCAAGGAGGGAAAACAAACCCTCCCCTCAGGGTCCGGCAACACCAACTCATGATTCTTCTCCTCATCCCTATCCCTACAAATTCTATGGAACCTCCTAAGTCACACACAATACTCAGGAACACACATTAAAATTATGGAATCCAGCCAGTCAGACATACCGTCTGGGATCTTAGTAGACATCTCAGCAATATTTTTGTGGGAAGACATAGGTCAAATATTCCTACAGTAAGAAAAAGAAAAATGGGCTTACTACCAAACAACTCGGGCAAATAAGGAAACAACTCGGACAATAACAGCAAAACATCAAGTGTCAGATACAGTAGTAAAAGGGAAACCCCAGGACTCACACGAAAGTCCAAGGGCACCAGTTCATACCGTGGGTCGAGCTGTCCGACCCGGGCTTAGTCTACCGACCTCTTCAGGTCAGGATTACCCGACCTCTTCTTAAAGAGTTTGGCCAAATCTCCAGAGGAGCCCAAAGCAGGCCCAAACAGAGGAGCACGACCCAAGTCCAAAGGTAGCTCAAGCCTGGAGAGATAAGGGTGGTTCCCACAAAGATAAAGATAACTTTACTCAAAGATAAGATAAGATAACTATCTTATCTCCAGGAAAAGATCACTCTACAACATTATAAATATGCTGGAGCACCCAGGTATAACTTATACTCTGATTCTACTAAAAACCTGCTTAATACCCTTGCTAACTTAGGCATCGGAGTCCCTTGCAGGTACCACCACCCTCCGGTGATGATGGATCAGCAGCATTGTGGTGCACGAAATTGTGATCATCAACAATGGTGCCAAAGACTTGGAGCTCTCAAACGTGAATCATACTTTGTCACAATTCCGCACAACTAACCAGCAAATGCACTGGGTCGTCCAAGTAATACCTTACGTGAGTAAGGGTCGATCCCACGGAGACTGTCGGCTTGAAGCAAGCTATGGTCATCTTGTAAATCTCAGTCAGGCGGATTCAAATGGTTATGGAGGATTGATAATTAAAAGATAAATAAAACATAAAGTAAAGATAGAGATACTTATGTAATTCATTGGTAGGAATTTAGATAAGCGTATGAAGATGCTTTGTTCCTCTTGAACCTCTGCTTTCCTATTGCCTTCTTCCAATCATTCATACTCCTTTCCATGGCAAGCTTTATGTTGGGCATCACCGTTGTCAATGGCTACTTCCCGTCCTCTCAGTAAAAATATTCTACGCACGTTGTCACCGCACGGCTAATCATCTGTCGGTTCTCGATCATGTTGGAATAGGATCCATTGATCCTTTTGCGTCTGTCACACGCCCAACACTCGCGAGTTTGAAGCTCGTCACAGTCATCCCTTCCCAGATCCTACTCAGAATACCACAGACAAGATTTAGATGTTCCGGATCTCAGGAATGGCCGCCAATAATTCTAGCCTATACCATAAAGGTTCCAATCTTAGATTAGAAACCCAAGAGATACACATTCAAGCTTGTTTGCATGTAGAACGGAAGTGGTTGTCATGCACGCGTTCATAGGTGAGAATGGTGATGAGTGTCACATAATCATCACATTCATCATGTTCTTGGGTGCGAATGAATATCTTGGAGAAGAAATAGACTTGAGTTGAATAGAAAAACAATAGTACTTGTATTAATTCATGAAGAACAGCAGAGCTCCACACCTTAATCTATGGTGTGTAGAAACTCCACCGTTGAAAATACATAAGAACAAGGTCTAGGCATGGCCAAGAGGCCAGCCTCTAAAACGTGATCAAAGGATCAAAAGATAATCCAAAGATGAAAATACAATAACAAAATGTCCTATTTATAGAAAACTAGTAGCCTAGGGTTACAGAAATGAGTAATTAATGCATAAATCTTCTTCTGGGCTCACTTGGTGTGTGCTTGGGCTGAGAGTTGAAGCTCCCATGTGTAGAGACTTTTCTTGGAATTAAACGCCAGCTTTTGTGCCAGTTTAGGCGTTTAACTCCAGCTTTTGTGCCAGTTTTGGCGTTAAACGCCTGAATTCTTGAGCTGACTTGGAACGCCAGTTTGGGCCATCAAATCTCGGGCAAAGTATGGATTATTATATATTGCTGGAAAGCCCAGGATGTCTACTTTCCAACGCAATTAAGAGCGCACCAATTGGGCCTCTGTAACTCCAGAAAATCCACTTCGAGTGTAGGAAGGTCAGAATCCAACAGCATCTGTAGTCCTTTTTCAGCCTCTGAATCAAATTTTCGCTCAGGTCCCTCAATTTCAGCCAAAGAATACCTGAAATCACAGAAAAACACACAAACTCATAGTAAAGTGCAGAAGAGTGATTTTTATTTAAAAACTAATAAAAACATGATAAAAACTAACTAAAATATACTAAAAATATACTAAAAATAATGGCAAAAAGCGTATAAATTATCCGCTCATCACATTGCCAGTCCAACAGGTCGGACGCGATAGCTCCGGCCACCACCCACAAGCCGGACACGTCACCTCCGACCAGCACAGAAGATCTCGTCCGAGATCGACCTGTAGTTTCAGGTAACCCTCGGAACATTGGCCCCGTTGTCAGGGAACCTAGAAGTCATCCCATCATCATGGTGAACAACCTTGACAATGACCATAGTTCTGATCTGGAGAACAGAACGCCACATAAGAACGCAGATGTCCTACCAGACGATACTTTTCAGCCTAATAAAGACAAGAATTCGCCAAGCACCGAAGTTGTGGAGGCACTTCAAGATCGCCTAAAACAACTCGAAAAGGAGGTTGAATATCAACGGGAAGCTGGGAGAGGCCTACGACGGGAAGCTAGGTGACGCCGAGAATTAAAAGACAAGCTCCTAAAGCTTGAAGCCGATCTCAAAGCTAAAACTACCCGATCCAACCACGAAGATAGCCCCTACAAGGACCAAGACCTATTCACTAAAGAGATAATGAAGGCCAAAATCCCAAAGGACTTCAAACCCCCTGACATAACTCTATACGATGGCACATCAGATCCCAGCCACCATCTCAGTACTTTCAGAAATGGAATGTATCTCACCAACGCTTCAGATGCAATTCGGTGCAAAGCCTTCTTGACTACCTTGACAAAAACAGCAATTAAATAGTTCGACAATCTGCTCCCTAGGTCTATCTCAAGCTTTGACGACTTAGCCAAAACGTTTCTAGCCAGATTCTCCATCCAGAAGGACAAAACCAGGCACGCCCCTAGCCTATTAGGGATCAAGTAAGGAGATCGGGAAAGTCTTCGCAGCTACATGGAAAGATTCAACAAAGCATGTCTGGATATACAAAACCTGCCAACAGAAGCAGCCATTATGGGTCTCATCAATGGCTTACGAGAGGGACCTTTTAGTCACTCCATATCAAAAAAATATCCCACATCTCTGAATGAAGTGCAAGAACGAGCAGAGAAATACATCAACATGGAGGAAAACTCTCGACTAGGAGAGACCTCAAAGTCTGGATTCTCATACTCCTCCTGAGATAAGGATAAAGAGTCCAAGAAAAAGGAAGACCAACATTGAGAAAAGATCAAAAAATACCACAATTACACCCCTCTTCAGGTATCTCTTGTAGATATTTATCGAGAAGTATGCCATACTGAAAAGATACCCCTACCTCGTCCACTCAAAAGCAAGAAAGGAGAAGGAAATCAGACAGAATACTGTGAATACCATCGAATCTATGGACATCCCACCAACGAGTGCTTCGATTTGAAGAATGTCATAGAAAAATTGGTGAGAGAGGGGAGGCTAGATCGGTACTTAGCCAGCAAAACAGATGAGCCCATAAAAAGAAGAAGGGACGAAGAGGTCGGACGAACTGAACAACCACCTCGTACCCAGAGAGACATGTCCACATGATACATGGAGGATTTGCGGGAGGAGGAATCTCCAAATCATCTCGTAAAAGACATCTTAAAGAAGTATATCATGTCGAGGGAGGAGAAGGAGCACCCGACCTCCCTGTTATCACTTTCACTAAAGAGGATGCAGCTGGTGTCATCTCGGGACATGACGATCCCATGGTCATCACTATCATATTGGCCAACACTAATCTCCACCGCACACTGGTGGACCAGGAAAGCTCGGCTGACATCTTGTTCAAAACCGCCTTCGACAAACTCGGCCTAAAAGAAAAAGAACTCAGAGCATATCTGATGACAAGTCATCTTAGCCTAGTTTCACTAGTCTTTTTCTTTTGTTTTCATTAGAATTATACACTTTCTTGAGCTACAAGCAAGTCAATTAGGTAGATTTTTATGCTTCCTTTGATTTAATCAACCATGTATGAATTCATGCTATTTCATGAGGTTTTATACTATAATTGTCACATATTATGAAAGAATGAATATCTCATGATTTTAAGCATAGCTTTGATGTGTTTGGTTGATTAATGATAGGTGAAGAAAGCTTGGAGAAAGGTTGAAGCAAGAAGGAATAGCTAGGAGTAAAGAGAGGACAATGGAATAAGTGAAATTGAACCAGGAAGCAAAAAGCTGGACCTAAAGTTAGCCTCAAACTTTTGCACAAACTTTTGGGTGAAAAGTTAGCCCCAACGTTAGCCCCTAACTTTTGGGCTAACGTTGGAACTTGAAAATCACCCCTGGGCACCAAAAGTTTGCGCCAACGTTAGCCCCTAACTTGGTGGCTAACGTTGGCATAAGAAAAACCTCCCTGGCCACCAAAAGTTTGCGCCAACATTAGCCCCTAACTTTTGGGCTAACGTTGGCACATGAAAAATACAAGGGAAGGAGCAAAAGTTTGCGCCAACGTTAGCCCCTAACTTTTGGGCTAACGTTGGCGCCATAAGTGCACCAAGGAAGGCCAATGTTGGAGCAAAAGTTAGACCCCTAACTTTTGCACCAACGTGGGTATCAGCAAAATATGGGGGCTGATATGAAAAGTTGGACCAAAAGTTAGACCCTAACTTTTGCTCCAACTTTTGCAAAACTCCAATCCGGTTCATTTGGTTCACTTTGGTTCTTCTCCAAACTCCAAGAGCAATCAACCAAGGCCTCTTTCAACCCAATTCCACCAAGAGCAAAGGCCCAACTCAAGGCTTGAAGATCATTTGAAGAAAGTGTATAAATAGGATAGAATTCAAGTTCTTCGGGGAGCTTTCCTTTTGAATTTTCATAATAGTTTTCAGAGAGCTTTGGATATTGAGTGATCTTTAATTTCTTAGTCTTGGGGAAGGAGAATTCACTTCTCTTCCTCTTAGTTTTATTGCTTTCAATTTCAATTACAATTGTCTTGGATCTTGGGTTGGAGAATTGAAGAAATTCTGTTTCAATCTCATCCTTGGATCTCTCTGCTTTATTTACTGCTTGATTGAATTTAATCTCTGTTAATTGCTCTTCATCTACTTTCCTTGCAATTTACAATTCCCTTGCAATTGTTCTTGTTGGATCTAGGAAGGAATTGAGATCTAGACTCGGTTTTCTAGTCTCTGGGTCCTGAGATTTGAACTTTCAATTTCTAATTCTCTGTTTACTGTTTTCATGTTCATTTACTTTTCTGCTTCAAGATCCGAGTTAACCCAAACCCTCTTCTACTTCTCTGCTTGATGCAAATTTACTTTTCCTTGTTTAATTTCTGCAAATCCAAGTCCCAATCCCCTTTACAATTCAAGTCATTTACATTTCTTGCACTTTAAGATTCTGCAATTTACATTTCTTGCATTCTAAGTTTCTGCCATTTAATTTCTTATTCTTTAAGATTCAGCAATTTATTTCCTGTTCTCTTTAATTCCATGCAATTTAATTTCTGCAAATCACAAAACACTCAACCAAATCTTGATTCGCTTGACTAAATTAACCACTAAGCTAAAATTGCTCAATCCTTCAATCCCTGTGGGATCGACCTCACTCCCGTGAGTTTTTATTACTTGATGCGACCCGGTACACTTGCCGATTAGATTTGTGTGTTTTGGGAGAAATTCATTTTTCCACCAAAATATCTCATCAATATCCGAACAGTTTATTTGGACTAGGAGACACTCCAATTCAACCACTTGGATACGTCTCACTGCACACAGCCTTTGGGAAAGGAAACCGGTCAAGGACGCTCAACATAGACTACATCGTGGTCAACGTGAGTTCATCCTACAATGCCCTGATAGGTCAGACAAGGCTAAATCAGCTCGGCGCAGTAGTCTCGACTCCATATCTATGCATGAAGTTCCCAACCACAGAAGGGATCGCTATGATAAAGGCAGACAAGAAAATAGCGCGCCACTATTACAAAAAAAGTCTGAACCTCAGAGGCAAAGGAGAAGAAATCCACACCATCGTACTCGGGGGAGTTCGAGGGCGGGAAGAACTTCGTCCACAACCTGAAGTCAAGATAGAAAAAGTCCATATCGGAGATGTCCCAGATAAAACAACCAATATTGGCACAATCCTAAAAGGAGACATGAAGGAGTCTCTCATACAGTTCTTAAGAAATAATGTCGACCTCTTCGCATGGAAGGCCGCAAACATGCCGGGCATAGACCCCAAGCTAATGTGCCACAAGCTGGTAGTATACCCAGGATCTCGGCCAGTACAGCAGAGATGTAGAAAGCTCAGACCAGAACGATCCCAAGTTGTGGAAGAACAAGTACAAGCTCTACCAGAGGCAGAATTCATAAGAGAAGTCAAGTACCCACTGTGGCTAGCCAACTTCGTCTTCGTGAAAAAATCAAATGGGAAGTGACAGATGTGCACTGACTACACCGATCTCAACAAAGCTTGCCCAAAAGATCCTTATCCACTCCCAAGTATCGATGCTCTAGTGGATGCCTCCTCCAGATACAAATACCTCTCGTTTATGGACGCCTATTCAGGATACAACCAAATCCCGATATACCCACCTGATTAAGAGAAATCCTCATTCTTAACCCCAAAAGCAAACTACTGCTACGTCGTCATGCCATTCGAACTCAAAAACGCAGGAGCCAGTTATCAAAGATTAATGAATAAAGTCTTCACAGACCATGTCGGGAAAATCATGGAGGCATACGTGGATGACATGTTAGTAAAGACACAAAGTGAGGAGTCATTATTGTCCGACCTCACCAAAGTATTTGATACCATAAGAAGGCATGGCATATGACTTAACCCTGCAAAATGCACCTTCGTAATAGAAGCTGGCAAATTATTGGGTTTC
Source organism: Arachis ipaensis (assembly GCF_000816755.2). NCBI lineage: Eukaryota > Viridiplantae > Streptophyta > Magnoliopsida > Fabales > Fabaceae > Arachis > Arachis ipaensis. The sequence continues at coordinate 109,484,265 of NC_029789.2, forward strand.
ATGCTCACACAAAGAGGAATCGAGGCAAATCTGGATAAATGTCGGGCTATACTCTACATGAAGAGTCCGACCTGTGTCAAAGAGGTACAACAACTCAATGAAAGATTGGCAGTCTTGTCCAGATTTCTAGCCGGATCAGCAATAAGATCTCTCCCCTTCTACGCCACTCTAAGGAAGGGAAAGA